>NC_056728.1:951277126-951522126 GCF_019279795.1 Protopterus annectens
GCAATGTGCCCAGTAATGACTCCTTCTGCAATTCATACGGTATTACATGAATTGGTAACATCTAAATACGTTTGTAAATTCTTTTTTATAAGACCAGTTGCTCCTACTATTATTGGAACTGTCTGGGTATCTTTCTTCCACATGACTCTTGTTTCTGCCTGCAGATCAAGGTGTTTTATGACTTTGTGTCTCTGTATGCAAGACACTGTAGTCACTAGGTGTGGCGATTTCACTGATCAGTGCTACTTTTGTCTTCTTTTCTTGGACCACTATATCCTGTTTTCTAGCATCTATCTTTTGGACTGTTGGTATTGGGTGATCCCATGTGATGTAAACTTCATCATTTTCTAAGATTCTTTGTGGTTCATGTTTCCAGTGTTTTTCAACCACTTTGATGCCATAATGTTTGCACAATCTCCAATCTTACCACATTATTATGCCTTTCAGTATACAGTCCCTCTGTTTGCAGTATGTGTGTGCAGTTGTGAAGTTAAATTTTACAACTTATTAATGCTAATTTGTATTATTAACATGCTTTATAATTTATTTGTATTTATTTCTTCAGTTTTATTTGTATTTTCTACGACAAACAGTACTTAAAACCGTTGCTGTTTACATCATAAATCATTTTCAAACAATTGTGTTTTCCAGATCTGTTTTTAGCTGTTCCCATTACTGTACCTGCACTGTAGTACTTTATCAAGGTGCAAAGAAGATAGCAATTACGGTGCCCATTAATTATAATCAATGTCATTTCTTAACTCTTCATTTGATGGCCAAATGCAACGTTGCATTCAGTTAATCACAAGTGTTTAAAAGCTACACGTATGTTTCACAAGCACTACTAGTGAAAAGCATGGCAAGTTGTTAAGGATGCATATAGGGTGGCCAAGAAGGCTGACAAACACAGAGGGACAGAGTCATATATTCGATATAAGAATTCAGTTGCTTAGAAAAGAATCCTTGCCTTTGTACTTTGATGCATTTCAATGTCCACACTTTGAATGCGGTGAATACATTTATATTTAAAGTGATAGATGATGTTCTTTAATGCAATCATCTTTGCTTGCACGGTTTGCATTGTGGCATAACCACAGAAATAGTTCCCTTTGTCATGCCTTACCTTTGTCAGCAGCAGTTTTGAGAAGCACAGAAAGTTTATTTTTCTTTCGTAATATATTAATCTCAGATGTGTAATGTCAGTATTTAACAATGTGCCAATGTAACCAAAAAAAAGGAAGGAAAATGCAGAAGAGGAAATATCAAGCATCACCCTTCTTTAAATTTGCTTTTCTGCAAGGGGGCCAGTTCCCCTGCACCCCATATGTTGGGAGAAGGCGAGTCCTTCACACCGTTAAACTTATAACAACTCCAAGAGTACCTTACCTTGGAGAAAAGGGAATATTTGGAGAATGGCTATCTCAGTCTTGGTATATGAAAGCCTGTTTTTTGGTCATTTGTTCTCTGTATTGCAAGTCTTGCTTAAGTGGGTCCTGACATTTCAAATGGTTACCCCAGGTACCACTTCTGGCCATTAGAAATTTCTTTGCACATCAATCTGAGTAATAACTGCTTTTGTTTAGCATGACAGGAACTGAGTGGATGAATATGATGGGAAGTAACAAATACTTCTGTTCAGCAGCCCACTGTTAAGTCTTTTGCATATTTGACTGGTATGAAATAATTCAAGATGATAATTTTACTTCTCATCATAAATGGATTTTTACAGCATATATGCTGTTCATTTTTGATGCAGGCTGCCTGATTTGTTACTTCCCAGCATACTCATCCACTGATTTCCTGTCATGCTGAACAGAAGTATTTGTTACTTCCCAGCATACTCTTTCACTGATTGCCTGTCATGCTGAACAGGGAACAGGTTGTTAAGGTAAAAAATACTGCCTCAACAGGACCCAAAAATTTTGCAGGATGTCTCCTAAATAGCTTGAAACATGCTCTATCAGCAACACTTGAGTAAATTTTCAACTGTAGCCTCAAGACAGGCTTTGTAACATGAGAATGGAGGACAGCAACATTTATCCCTCTTCACAAGGGTGTACCAACAAACGACCTCAGAAACTACAGACCTATGACTAGTCTAATATGCAGGAGCCATGGAATGAATTATGGAAATGATCAACAAATACCTTGGTAACCTTCAGACACTGGAACCAACCTAGTTTGACTTTGTCAAGGTAAGGTCATGCCTTCTAAACCTAGTAAACTTCTTTGACAAGTTCAACAAGGCAATGGATAGGGAAAAATGGTGCATACCACCTGTCTAGAACTTGCTAAGCCATTCGATGCAATACCCCACTTTGGTATAGTTGAAATTCTCAGCCAACTGGGCATAAACTCCTACATAGCTGGCGGGATTGCCAGCGGGCTCACTGACAGGATCCAGGAAGTCAGGATTGGTGATACCATCTCTACTAAGAGACTGGTTACCAGTGCAGTACCTCACGGCTCTGTGCTGGGATTGCTACTATTTGGCATCTACTTCTCGGGGATAAGGCTAATGTTAAGGGACTTTGGCTGATCAAGTTCACAGATGACTGCAAATTGGGAGCAGTCATAGATTCCCCAATGACACAAACATCTTGTAAGAGGATTTAACTCAGACAATTGACTGCTGCCAAAGTCACGGACTATAACTCAATGCCAAGGACTGCATTATAGTGCATTTTGGGAAAACTACCACCCACACTAATTACTCCATTGATAAGACACTCCTAAGAGTTGATCTGGGAAAAATATGTATTTAGTAATCTGGCCTTTGACTGGCATTTGGCCAAAGTAGTAAGAAAATCATTCCATGTTGCCCACCCTATAAGTAAAGGCATGACATCCAGGTCCACAGAAGTCATAGTGCCACTTTATTTGGCCCTTATTATGCCTATCATTGAGTATAATGCTCCCCTTAGACATGTACCTCACCAGACATATGTGACAGTTGGAACACCCACAAAGGTTCCTTACCAGGAGAAGCCAAGATATAAACATATGGTCTTATATGGTTTGCCTTAAAGCCCAATCTCTATACTCTGTCTCCTACAGTTTGGTGAGAGGCGATCAATGCCTGGCGTACAGGCAACCTCAGATCCAGCTCTGATGGACATTTTGCACATCCAAAAAATGAAGAGCTTCATATCTGTAGCATGTACTACACTCCCGCCTCTCAGGGACTCATGAATAATGATTAAAACTAAAAAGTTAAATCATGATTAGCTCTTCTCTCTGCTTGATGCTTATAAAGTGAATTTGTGGGTATCTTCCTTTCAATTACAGTTACATGGCTACTGATATGCTCCTTAAGTTTCTGATTTGTTTTGTCAACATAAGAAGCATTACTTTGGTCAACAGTTGCTAAGTATACTACATTTTTAGATTCACAGTTACCCTATACATTTACTCTAAATTCTTTTCCATGTAAGGGATATTAGAATGTATTATTCATATTAATATATTTGCAAAACACACACTGACCACATCTGTTAGTGCCTGTTTTAACCATCTTCATATGTAAAATGTTTGTGGTTATTCTTTATAACACAAGAGCTGTTTCAGATTAGCCAGTCTGAAACAGCTCCTGTATTACAAAGAACAACCACAACATTTTTTACAGAAATTATTGAATATCAGTGAATTTTACGTTTGATAGCATACATTCTTCCAGGCTTGAATGGCTCTGTATCTTTAAAACCCTGTTTAAAGGAACTCCAGAGATAATTTTAATTAATTGCTGTGTCATGTGATTTTAAACTGTATAAAAAGGACTGGTTTTAGTTTTGTAGTGTTATGCCTGAAGAAGCCATACTGGCAAAAGTTTTTACTTGTGTTTTTAAAGTGGCACATTAAAGCTGAGTCATTGTAATCTTTCTTTGTTCTGGTGTTTTCTGCTGCTCTGTACTAAAGCTTTTAGAAGAATGTCCAGATGTTTGCCTCCTTTTTTAGGTTTGGGACTCATAAAAGTTGTGTTTTTCTGACAAATCATGGAGGACTGAAGTCATTAAACAATGTCATATAATTCAAACAAAACAGTGACTGGCAGATGAAATCCTCGCAGCAAGCAGAAAACACGAAAGTTAATGTAAAAACTTTATATTTATTATAAAAATAATAAAACATGTAGGCGCTTTCATTTAACTGGTGTAAACTTCATCAGACAATAGTATAGTGTAAAACAAGCACTTAAATAATGTACACCTCATTCTGATTGGATAAAGCCACAGGAAGAAATACAAAAGACATTACAGAAAATAAACAAGGAAAAATTAACCCCTCAATCTCCATAATGGATCCCAAATAGTTAAAATATGTAAAAAATACATTTATAATAACACTGGTACTACAAAATGGAACATTCATTCCCTGTTGTTTGTATATACGTCCAAAAAGGGAAAAATTTAACAATTGGAAAAAGCAACAAATTCTATATTTAATTATCATACTTGTTCCACTATTTTGTTCCTTTCTAGAGCTTTTAATTTTAACACAGGCATGATAAGTGGTCCTTTCATTAATGCCTGGCCACTTGTTGGCATTTAATGAAATCTGCCACCTAAGTTCTTCTAATTCTAAAAACACCCCCAAGGCCTTTTGTCATTTATAAACAATGACATATGTCTTTGCTTCATGGGATCACAGGGCGTTACTAGGCTAATGGTCCTAGGGCCCTTACAAGCCTAGCCAAGTTCAACCCTTATTTCCATAATCAGCACCTATTGCCCCTGTCCAAGAGGGACACAGGTGGACCCCCCTGGTGATTTTTCCATTTACCCATCCAATTGTCCAGATTGCATTTGAAGAGGGCCAGTGAGGTGCTGTGTTTGACATGAAGTACAAGTCGGTTCCAAAGGTGTGGTAACCTCTGAGAGACAAATCTGTCCCTCAAGTAGGTTTTATTAGTGTCACATACTAGGTTAAGATCTTCAGCGCAAGCAACCCATGTACCATTTGATTTATGGAGATGCATCATTTCCTGTAAAGCAGGGTCAGAAATTGTCTTGTATGCAAGGCAGAGATCACCTCTGAGTAGTCTGTATGAAACAGCATAAAGTGTTAATGATTTCATATGATCCACACAGGACAGTTGCTGAAGCCCTGTATCTTTCCTTGTGAGGAACCTTTGTGGTCTCTCCAATTGCTGTTGATGCTTGAAACTGTACATACCAAAACGGGCGTTGTACTCAATTATTCGCCTCATGAGGGAAGAGTACAGGGAGGTTATACTTCTTTTCTTCTGGAGGCAATGCCCTTATTTATGAGATGTGCAATATAGAATGCCCTTTTTACCACTGTGGAGACACAGTGATCAAAGGTGAGGTTGCTATCAACCTGAGACCCCAGGTCTCTCACCACTGAGTGCGTACTTAAGGTATTGCTATTGATGTGGTAGATAGCAGGAACATAGCCCTTACTGAAAGGGATGATGATACATTTTTTGCATTGATTTTAAGGCCATGACTTTGGTACCTATCATTTGTTTGTGCAAGTCCCTCTTACAGGATGTTGACGTCATGTGGACTTCATATCCTTCACACTAAAACAAAACCTGTTGTGCTACAAATTTTCAGAGTTTAAAAGAGCAACATTTAAAATCTGTCCCTGATTTTGAGCTTTTTGTCTCCCATTATTATTGGCTTTGGCCAGATTTCTTGTGCTTGGAGGTGGAAAGATATGCATTCAATCCACACCTGATTATATGAACCCAAAATGTCTAAAATCTTGGACAACACTATTCAAAATGGTGATACTCCCATGGTCTCTCTCACACACACACACACACACACACACACACACACACACACACACACACACACACACTCACACCCACATGCACAAGCACACACACACACACACACACACACACACACACACACACACACACACACACACACACACTTGCACCCCTGACATGGGTGCAATTCCCCATAGCCCTAAACTTTATATCCAGTCTGCAGTTGCACAAACTAGGTGAAGAGGAAGAAAGTGATGAACATGTAACATTCAACTACTTGTGCGTGTGCAAGCCTTGTCCTCGCAGCTGGATGTTGGTGGGTGTTTATATCCAGCATTTGAGCTTTGAGAAACTAGCTCCCTAGTTGCTTTGATTCTAGGGTCAAGGTATGTGTGAAAACAAAATCAATTATTTTGCAAGTGATCTTGTGTCTTTGCAACAAATATTTAGCTATTTTTTCTGATATCACTTTTAAGGAAAATTTGAAAATTGATTATACTGTGGCAAGTAGGAAATGGATCCTGTGAAAGCTGCTGAAGGTAACTGTGTCCTTCTCTGATATACACGTATCTGCAAACGTCCTTTAGTGTCTCTTTGATTGTGGACCCGGTGATGACTACGGCACAGTGCAAGTTTAGAAGAGAAGTACCATTACCTGCATAATGTCGCTCTTATAGATTCATTCAGTGCTCAGGTGGTCTTTTAACTTGATAATGAAAATGGCTTTTTAATGTTTTGCTCTTGCTATATGTTTTTGTTGGACTGCAATAACAATTTTCACTGTCTTGGATGTTCCATGAGGCTGTCATTAGTTCAGTCAACAAAAGCAAGGTTGGCATTTCACTGGCCAATGACAGTGGATTAAAACTATCAGGTCAGACATTCCAGCCATTTGATTCCTAACTTGTGTGTTTTTACTATATAAGAAAGTGTGTGCGTGTGCTTGTCGGTGGGGATGGGGACTTGCATCGCTGCAGAAACCTATAGAGCAACATATGGCATGCAATACTTTGTGATAATAGTGGCCAACATTTTACCATCTCATAGTTCCCAGCTGTACCGGACATGTCTGCCCTGTCCTTAGTCAATTTTTGTTTTCTGGTAAATCACTATGAATTAGTCAGGCAGTAATTCTCATTCTTAGAAAATGCATATTGATGATGATCTATTAACTGAATTTGACAAATATTTAAAATATTTCCTTATTTTATGTCTTTGTCCCTGATTATTTTTGTCTTGTCCCTGATTCTTGTGAAATATATTGAGAGCTATATATAATAGCAAATGAAATGTGTGTTATAGAAAAGCATATGTAGCACTTTCCTTCAGACATAACAAGAGCTGTATCATTTTAGGGGCTGAAATCTATAAGATACCACACAATTCACAGTGCTTCCTTCAAGTATTTGTATGTGTGCCATCACTAAAAGCTGCAAGGTGTTTTACAGCATGGCTAGCTTACTGTAGCTGTAAACAGCATTGCACAGAAACACATCAGCTCAAGTTGGTAGATTGTTGCAAAGCATATAACATCTCACTCTTGCTGTGAATATTTTAAATCGTTATGTGATTGATATAGTAAATATTGGATTACAGTAGACACAACCAGTATTGTAGTGACAATATGGCAGGGGATGCATGAGGTGGTACAACAGTGCACTATAACCTACAGGCATGATCTGCTTATGCGAACATCCTTATTTATAGCTGCTAAGAGTGAGATGCACCATATTTATTATTTATTTATTTATTTATTGACATTTGTTAACCGGGTTTGTCCAACTGGGCTTGTGGCGCATTTTCAGTGGAGACCCGAGGAGAAAAGCCCCAGTAATACATTTTAAAACAAGTACAATTTTAAACAATATTAATATAATAGCAAAACGATTTACATTTGTTGGGTTACATGCATAAAGTTAAAGTTGCATTAAAATGAAGCTAAGTAACAATTTTACATTGATATAGTTCAATAGGTCAACAATAAACATTTTTTGTTTGTATAAAATTGTGCAAATGCATAGTAGACACATTGGAGAGAGAGGTGTAATGAGGTACCAAGTATGGTCCTTTTGAGGGTACATAAAGGGACGGAAGACTAGGTAGGGTCATGGCAAGGGCAGGTTCTGAAATTGAGAAAATAAGCTTTTAGTTCATTTTTAAAGTGTGAGGTATGGGAGATTGAACACAAGTCAAGGGCAAGTTTGTTCCAAGCATGGACAAGGGAGTGTTTGTAGAGTTGTTTGCATACTGACCTTTTTGGGTGGTAGATATCAAGTAATTGTTTGTTAGAAGTATGGAGGGTCCGGGATGGGATGTAGATGGAGACTAAGGAAGATAGAGATGGACAGAAGGAGGGTTTATAAAGAATAGAGTGTAGCATATGAAATTGATAAGATAACAGAAACTGGGGAAGTTCAAGCCATTGAAGAGTGTTTAAAGAAATGCAGTGGTGTGAGTTGTATGGGGAGTTAGTAATAAATCTGGCTATTTTATGGTAAGTCTGTTGCAGTTTGTTTAGAGTGTAGGCCTGGATATTGGTAAGAACTGGGGCAGTGTATAAGAGGTAGGGGAGGAGGAGTGCCTGGCCCAGGGTAAGTCTAGATTCAGGGGTTAGGAACTTTTTGTTCTGATATAGCAGACCTAGTTTCTGGTTTGTTTTTTTTAAACATTGGAGTATGTGTAGGTTGAACTTGAGTTTGTCATCGATAATGACCCCTAGGAGTTTTGTGTGGGTGTCAGGTTGAATGTTTGTATTGTTAGAAGATGTAATAAAAAAGGAGGTTTTGTGATGAGCAAGAGAACGGGGAAGGAAAAGTAGGAGTTTGGTCTTTTTGGGATTTAGGATCAATAGGTTGTGAGAGAGCCATTGTTTTGTGGATAATAGGGCCTGTTGGGTCAGAGAGTGTAGTTCAGGAATGTTATTTGAGATGGATATAAGTGTGGAGTCGTCGGCATACTGAATAGGGGAGGATTCTTTGCATGAGGTGTAAAGATCATTGGTGAAGATGTTAAACAAAAGGGGTCCCAAAATGGAGCCTTGGGGAACACCAGTGGAGATGGGAAGGAAAGGTGAGGAGGATGAGAGCCATTTGACAGATTGTTCTCTGCCAGATAGGTAACTATTAAACCAGGCAAGTGTGGAGGGGGATAGGTGGAGATTTGAGAGTTTGGATAGTAGTAGAGAATGACAGGCAGTATCGAAGGCTTTGGAGAGATCTAGGAAGAGACAGGGAATGAGTTTATTGTTGTCTAGGGCCTCTGCAATGATATGAGTGAAGGAGAGGAGGGCAGTGGTGGTGCTGTGGTAAGGACGAAATCCATGTTGGGTAGGGGTAAGTAAGTGGTGTGTGAGGAGGTAATTAAGAAGCTGTGAGTGAATACATTTTTCTAATATCTTGGTGAGGGGGGACAGAATGACAATGGGTCAGTAGTTTGAGGGGTCAGTGGAGTTTCCACCTTTATGAAGAGGGACAGTGAAGAAAGATTTCCAAAGGGTGGGGACAGCTGATTCCAGAATAGACCGATTAATTAGCATAGATACTGAGTCAGCAGCAAGTTTGAGGAATGTAGGAGATAGATTGTCAGTGGAAGGAGAGCAAGGTTTTAGATTGAGTAGTAGAGATTTGATGTAAGTAATGGGAACTGGCTCAAAAGAAAACAAAGTTGTGTTAGTGGGACTTGCAGAGGTGGGTGTTGAAGTAGAGTTTGGCTTAGAGGTAACCAGATTTTGGATGGAAGAGATAAAGTGTTTATTCAGGAGGGTAGCTGTTTCCTAAGAGGAAGAGTTAGGGTATGGGGAGGGATTAGAGGGCTTTCCAGGATAGAGGATGTTGTTGAGAGTTAACCAAAAGTTTTGAGGATTGGATTTGTTGTTAAGCTGAGCAGAGCTATAGTATAACTTTTTGTCAATAGTTGTATGTTTTTTTGCAAGGTTCCTCAGTTGTCTGTATTTTTGAAGAAAAGGTGGTTGTTTAGTTTTAGTCCAGGTTTTCCAAGCATGGTCTCTTTGTTTTATAAGGGACCTAGTCTCTCTGGTGAGCCAGGGAGCATGGTTTGATTTTACTCTGATCTACCTAGAGGGAGCTAAGGAATTTAGAGTATTCATGAAGATGCTATTGAAAGTGCTTACAGCATTGTTTAGGGGGAGGTGTTTTAGGATGGACCAATCTATGTTGTGGAGAATGGAGTTAAATTGGGATGAATTGAAAGTTGATAGTTTTCGACAGTCTTTGTTAAGGTGGGGTTTAGGAATTTGGGAGTAGTGTCTTAAGATGGTGGTAGGGAGATGATCACTGAGGGAGTCAGGTAAGGTGGTGGGATTGTGGTATTGGTGGGGGGAATTGGTAAGGATCCAGTCTATGATGGAGCTGGAAGTGGAATTTTTATGGAAGCCAATGGGAGATGTTATAAGTTGGTAGAAGCCGTGTAGGTGGATACTGAGTTGGGGGAGTCAGTTGTGAGTTTGGACCAATCAATGTTGACATCACCAAGGATAAGTGTCTCATATGGTATGTTGTGGGAGAACCAGGATAGGATGCTTTCAAGAATGGGCAGATTGTTACCAGGAGGAAGGTAGATAGAGGCAATTGCA
Source organism: Protopterus annectens (assembly GCF_019279795.1). Classification (NCBI taxonomy): domain Eukaryota; kingdom Metazoa; phylum Chordata; order Ceratodontiformes; family Protopteridae; genus Protopterus; species Protopterus annectens. The sequence continues at coordinate 951,287,458 of NC_056728.1, forward strand.
ATTTTTTTATGGGGATTCAGATGGCAGTTAAGGATGATGATTTCAGCTGGGAGGAAGGCAGGAATTGAGGAAGGGTATGGTGAGAGGTTAAGAATGTCTGAGCAGAGGATGTCCATGCCACCACCTTTTTTACAGGTCTATCAGATCGGAAGATATTATAACCTGGTGGGAGTATTTCACTATTTGAGATTTGTGGCTTGAGCCAGGTTTCAGATAGGGAGAGGATGTGAGGGGTATTGAGAGCTATCCATGAGTGCAGCTCAGTGACTTTATTTGCTAGACTCTGAATATTCAATGAGTTAATAGTTAAGTATTTGGATGGAGATCATTGTTGTGACTGAGGCTGGTGACTGTTAGAGGAGTAAGATGGGGGCAGTGTAGAGGTAGTTTTGGGGAGAGAAGAGGGGCCAGGGTTGGGATGGATATCTTCAGAACAAAGTACGGTTTTAGTGAGGAGAGAGTGTGTAGTGGATGCTAGATGGAGTTTGTATAGTTTTGACTTAGCTTTGTGGGAAGGTTTAAAAACCTGTATTATGGATAGTTTATATAGACTTGAGATAGAGGTAGTAAAGAGATTAGGGGAGATAGTAAAAAATGAAGTAGTTGGATATATGTTGTATGAGTCAGAAGTTGGTGAACATAGGAGTGGGTCAGAGAGATTGGAGTGGTAAGAGGTGGAGATAGAGAGAATAAGGAGCAGTGTAGAAGATATTAGAAAATAATACATGGAATAAAATAAGGTCAGATAGAGTAGGTATAGAGACAGTGGTATGGAGGAAGTGGTGTTGGCAAGACTGACAGATTAGTAAGGTGGTTGTGGCAATGGGCAGGAAGTGGAATTGTAGTGGCTAGTGGGACAGGAAGGGGAGGGCTAGCTAAGTATAAAGGTAATTGCAATGGGGCGGGTGGGAATGGGGGTAGGCTAGCACCCTGGTTAAGATGAAGTCATAGAAACAATCAGAAAAAGATAGTGAAAAACTAGCTTGAGAGACAAGGATATACAGTTTCTAAAAGGTATAGTCAACAGAAATAAAACAAAAAGAAATAAAATATGAGCAGACGTAAGCTTACAAAAGGACACTGGCCTCAAGCTACACAAGTAGATTTACTTGAAGCAAACCCAGTGCTGTATGGTTAAAATAAGCTACAATAGAGAGGGGCTTTGGAGGGGGGGAGAGGTATTACTAGCAGCTAAAAGCAGGGAAAATCAAAAAAAAATTAACATGTAAGAGTCTGAAGACAGTAAACCAGGGCAGGTGCACTAGGAAAGGCAATTATGCATGAGGCTAGAAATGAATTCAGGGAAGAGTAAAGTGCAGAACAGGATAATCTACACAGAAACAGTATGAGGATAGTGGGTAACCAAAGAGAAAGGATAGGAGCTGCTGGCATCTGCTTTTCATAGTGACTAGCAAAAAAAAACACTGTAAATTCTTGTTGTGCTTATAAAGTCTAGCATTAATTAAAATATTAGCTTATGTGGTAGTTATTTACTGGGACACATACTTCAGTGGTATTATTTTAAGCTTAAAATGGTGGCTTCTGGACAGATAGTTAGAGTTGCAGGGTATCTGTTAAGGTCCTCAAACCTGTGTTGCCTGTACTGTGGCCAGGAGAAAACCACAGGGAAAAATCCACTAGGGCTATAAATACAGAGAGGAGGGAGATTAGTTATGAGCAAGTAATTCAGGAAAAGTGCGAGAGACAAAAATACCATGGGTAGAGAGAAAAAAATTAATACAATGTTTAATGTTACTGTACCACCAAGTACAGACTTTATATGCAGACTGCATCACCTTAGAATATTCATCAGGGTGAATGGGCGGAGATGATTTATAGGCTGACTTCCACCATATTCTTCAGGGTTATTATAGCTCATCATATGTTGTTTCAGGTTGAAAAGAAGTGAAGTTATACATGCAGCAAATAAAACTAGTATTTACTTCCATGTAGTAGTGTTACACATCTAAACAGCAGTCTTCTAGATTGTCTTCACATTGCAAAGTAGGTTTAACACAAATTCAGAATTCAACTTCATCAGTCTCTAAGTGTTCCTTACCTAAGCCTCTACAGGGATACTTTTGGTAGCCAGCCTACCGTAAATGTTCAGAATGGCATTCATGCCAGATGCATTTCATTTATACAGTTGAGTAAAGTACAAAACTCCGACAAGCTCATCTCATCTCTGTTTTTATTTCTAGCATGCACGTTTCTTTATGAGTATCCTGCTTAGTAATGTAATGATATAGAGGCAGTCAGTGAGCACACTAGTTAAACAATTTGGGTCTAGGTAAGGGCTCTATATGGCTTCACAGTACTTTTTGGTCCCATGGGTCATTGTGGGTAAAACACAGGAAAGAGTTGTTACAGTGTGTATGGCAGTATGGCTTGGTAGTAGGTTAGAATTTGGCTTTTTGTCTGTTCATGGGTTATATAGTGTTATGTGGTAGTTAGAAAGATAATATTAGGAGATGACCACACCCGCTCAATTATAAGTATATAACATTTTAAATTAAACATAAGTAAAAAAATGCTAAACATTTTTTTTGTATCTTTTTTTAATAAAAAAATTCAGTAGGCATATGAGACTTTGTACAGTTTTTATTTCTTACAGTGTTTGATGGTCTCATCTAGCTGCAACATTTGTACAGGTTTGACTAAATGCTACTCCCAAGCCTTGGATAGTTCTGGTAAATACATTTCGTCTAAAATTGTTGATTGCAAAATTGGCATATACCTATGTATCATTTGTATATAGTCCCAAATGAAATCCTGAAAGTGGGATAAGATCTATGGTAAATGTATCAGTTTGTTGGTAGCTGTAATGTGATACTTTGTTGATTTTAAAGTTAAACCATTTGTTTCTTGGCATAATACTGTGACAAATAAAGGTATTTAACCTATTGAGAGTTGCTCCTTCAAATGGGATTATATTCTGGATTATGGTTTTCAGGGCCTGAATGAAATTGTTATATAATATATATACCTTAAATATGCTTTTAGCAGTTGTTCCTGACAAACCTTCCTAAAGATGGTGTAATTTGTTTTCCTACCTCTTTTTGTTTCACCCACTTGTGATACCAAGAGTGCGAGAAGGCTTTGAATGTGTGCTAGTAAATTTGAACAGAACATGATGATATATTTCTGTGTGTCTCATTATATTCTTGTATAAATTTACTTTACTATCAGTTAAGGATTTAAGATTTATGAAATGGGTGAAAATTTCCAGACCTGCATGTCCTAATATACCTTTCTCTAAATGACTAAATTCTGTCTTTTGTTGTCACCTTTATTAATTTCACACCCTACACAGTGACACGGATACACACATTGTTATAAAAGAGAAACAAACTATGATGCCCCTGCACTGGCTGAGTAATCAGGGAGCCTCAATCCTCACCACAGGCAACAGTGAGGGGCCCACACACTGGGAGGATGACAAGTACACACACAGTAAAGTGTAATTTCCCTTAAGAGGACACAGAGGTCACAGTCAGTCTGGGGCTGGTTTCTTCCTCTTTCTCTAGATCCCCAATAAGACTCCCCACTGGCACAGCTATAGGGTTGAGATTTCAGCTGAATGGTCAAGCCAAAACCTCCAGCACCCTCTGTGTCCAACCAGTGCTTCGTGTCCCTCCCCAAGTAGCTGACACACACACACTTTGATATTTGATTTATATACAAACACACACACACCTGAGAAAGACTGGCACAGGTTTACTTGCTATGCCTCCCTTCTGCCCGGACTATAAGGTAGTTATCACTGCCACCAACCCCTCTTTATCAGCATCTTTAAGGCCCTTATAAAGGGTGTCCCATTCTACTGCGTAATGTTACTATTATCCAAATGGTAGTTTTGACCAAGGCTTGCAAGGTTATTTAGGAGTGGTCTGTACAGTGTCAACAAATACATATGCAAGTACTCTAAGAGCTTAAATGTGACTCACAAGTATCAGCCACAAAGATAGTTTTAAATATATTTAATAATAAACAATAAAAGAACAAGACAATACTCAGTCCACAAACACAGTTAATTCAGAGTTCAAAATCACAGGAAATATTTTAAAACAAGATTGCAGGACAGTCTCAAATAAATACAGAAAGCATCTAAACTAATCTTTACTATATTCCTAAATATATCTAAAAGAAATGACTGTACCCTGGTTACTTAATATTATCAAGGTAAGTGCAGAAGAAGGTGGTGATGGATGTTTCCATCTATTTCATCTATTCCAACTATTTCTCTACACTCCAAAACCATAACAAAAACAACCCCCAAAAATTCTGGAAAGGGATCTCTACTCTCCTCCACCCCAGCAAACCAGATACTCCTACCCCAGACCCAAATTCTCCAGATCAAGATCTAGCCACCCAATTTAATTCTTTCTTCATTGACTCTATTTCCAAATTAACCTCCTCTTTCTTCACCTCCTCTGCATCATCCAATACCCCCACACCCACCTCCACTGCCTCTACATCTACACCATACTCCCCACCCACTAACTTCACTACCCCCTCTTCTACATAAATTCTATCCTCATCAACACCTCCCTAAAATCCCCCAGAATGCACTCTCTTCTCTTTAAATCCCATACCTACATCTACTATCAAGAAACTCCTTCAGAAATTGAAACCATGTACCAATGCTCCTGACAATATCCCTTCTTACTTTCTTAGTATAGCTGCTGAAAGTCTTGCCTACCCTATTAGCATCTTAATTAACCGTTCCCTACAAGAATGCATAGTTCCCCAAATTTGGAAACAAGCCTTTATTATACCACTACACAAAGGTGGAAACAATAATAATGTCACTAATTTCTGTCCCATAGCCATCCTGTCCCCCATTTCAAAAATCCTTGAAAAATGTGTGCAACTTCAACTCCTTCCCCACCTCCTAGACAATAATCTTATAACTCCCACACAGCACGGTTTCAGACCTAATCATAGCACCATGACTGCCCTTCTCTCCTTCCTTGAAATCGTTAATAAAGCCCGCGACTCTGGACTAATTGTTTCCACCTTACTCCTTGATCTTTCCAAAGCCTTCGATACTATCTCACACAACCTGCTCTTAACTAAACTCTCCAAACTCTACCTATCCTCCTCCTCTTTGAACTGGTTCTCTAGTTATCTATCTAACAGAAATCAAGCTGTAAAATGGAAAAAAGCCACTTCCTCCTTCCTTAGTACCCCTACCGGAGTCCCACAAGGCTCCATACTGGGTCCCCTTCTCTTCAATATCTTTATCAATGACTTCCACAAATCAATCCCTTTCTCTAGCATCATCCAATACGCGGATGATTCTACTATCATCTGCTCTGCCTCTTCTATCACTTCACTACAAAAACTTACTCAAGATGCCTTCTCCTCCACAGAGCAATGGATGCTAAGCAATCATCTAGCTCTAAACGCTACCAAGACCAAACTAATGTTATTTACTCCCTCCAAAGTTACTCCTCCCGACATAAATTCATTCTTAATTACTAGTCAAAGCAACACACCTCTCGAAACAGTGTCAGAGACCAAACTACTTGGGGTCCAAATCGACAACCAACTTAAATTTAACTCCCACCTACAAGCGAACATCAAAAAATGCATCAAAAACTTGGCATGCTTTATAGACAGAATACCTACCTCACATCCGCCACTAAAATCACTCTCTACTTCCTTCCTTATCCCCTCCCTTCTCTATGGGGCCCCACTACTTACTAATCTCCAGTCCTCACTAATAAAACAGCTTACCTCCTGCTATAACAAAATTGCAAAGTTCGCCACCAGCCATAAGTCTTCCACTCACCACTGTCTCTCCCTCCATAAACTAAAATGGCTAGAACTTCCCAAACAACTAACTTACACTCAACTAACTCTAGCCCATAAGCTTATTCTAAACCCTTCCCTCTATCCCTCCCTTTCCTCTGCCTTTAAAATGCACCTACCTAACAGAGTTCTAAGGTCTAATAATCAAAATCTACTAGAAGTGCATAAACCTACTCATCCCCCAGGCAAAAAACTTCTATCATTCAGCCTCGCCTCTGGAACTCCTTACCACCAAACATCCGCACCACCTCTAACCACTCTACCTTTAAGAAGTCTCTTTTCCTACACATAGCATCACAGTGGGAATGCTCTTGCTCCCACCCCACATAACTAACTCTACTTAATGTCCTTTAATATCACATCCTTCTTTTAGCTACTATACTTGTTCTCTAATTTGTATTAATTTTTTGCATTGTTCTATTGCTAACATATTTTTTCTCTCAATGTATTAATTGTTATGACTGCTATTATATATCTGAATAGTTTCACATTCTGACTACATTGTAATAATAACGCTCTGTCCCTAGACTGTCTCTGTCGAATATTATATGTATTTTTGTTTTTTTTTTCTGGAGCTTTTCTCCCCAGGACTCCATTGAAAACGGGTTCTTTAAGGCCCAATGGACTATCCTGGTAAACCAACTGCAATAAATAAATAAATAAATAAATAAATACATTTCCAGGTGAAAGACAAAATACAAAATTCACAGTCTCTCTATGAGAGAGTTCTTAAATTACTATTGCATTTTACTTCTGGGTTAGTTTGGGTGACATGACTGTCACTTGACTTCAGTTCCCAGGCTAAACAGAGACTTAACAGAATTGTAACATCTCTGTGTTAAAAATACATATCTCTCAGATATTTGGCAGATCTTGGATGTCATAAAACAATAAAACACTTTACATTTTAAACCTAGTAATTACTTTTCTTTCAAGACAATGCAAAAAAACTTCTAGCTCTAGGCATAGTGTCTGCTATTGAACTGAAACTGAGAGATAACATATTTTGTTTAAGGCCCAGCTTTGCAAGTTAATCTATGTTCCAGCAGGGTATGCTGCAGTTACATTCTTGAACTCAGTACATAACATAGAGTTCTGTATAAATCATACCAATATTCACAAATGACATAAAATTATTCCAGACAGCTGGGCTGGCAGTGTCACACAAACCATTAGAAAGATGTTTCCTTTTCTTTCAGAATGCATATTTAGTTTATTTCTTAACATATATTATTCAAATTAACATTATATATATATATTGCTCAAGTCCTGTAAACCATTACAAAGATGCTTCCTTTTCTTGCAGAATGCATATTTAGTTTCTTTCTTAACATATATTATTCAAATTAACATTATATATATTGCTCAAGTCCTACCTTCCCTGAAATTTCACTCCTGCTCCTCCTCCAGAACATTTTCTGCATGTATTGTTCCCTTAGTTACCATATATTTCTATGCAGTTTGCTCCTGTCATTTTCCAAATCTGCCACCTCCATTTCTTTTATCTCCTTTACAATATTTATAAATTCTGTTGCAGTTGGCTTAGATTTTAATTTATATTTTCCAGTAACTGATTTTTTTGTTTTTGGCAGTCAACAACCTTAAACTTAGTAGGGCATTTCTAGCTCTAGGTATGTCAGTGTCTATATCCCAGCTCATTATAATAATTTCTCCCCCAATATTTCTGACAAAGCAGCATGTAAGTAGATTTTAAAACCTAACAACTTTTTGCATTCCTAAAAACATATTCCCAAGTACCTCTCTTTCCCATCATACCTCCAGCAATTGCTGTCTACCTGTGGAAAAATTTCTGAAGTGTTCATGTGGTAAAAAATTACCTATGCAAATACCTCCATGTAAAAATCATAACACTTCTAAAATTGTTTGTAAACTTGGGAGTTATACAATGTGCTGCACTAATTACAGCTTCTGTTCTCAACCATAAACTCAGTCAGATCTGGTCTTTCATTTAACGCTCACCTGGCCTTTCCTATTTGCTTATACTCTCTTATCAATCCTTTGTAGGGAAGACAACTTCCAACCTGCATTCCAAATGTTTGCTTGGCCTCGCCCTACTCTGACTTTTCTCTCCTTAGTTATTTCTTCCCAATACCTTGGCTTCTTTGCTAGTTTTCTCCAATAAATATCAGCTGCCTCATGCCTATTTTCTATACCCCTACTTGCAGTCATCCCTATTGACCAAGTCTCCTTTCTCCAGTCCCATGTTGATATAGTTCTCAAAATACTTTCTGCTACTGTGTAAATACAATATAATATTCTGTATGGCTGTTATTCTCAAAGGCCTACATCTAAAATTATACTCTCTCCTTATTTCAAGAACTCCTCCCACCCATGCACACACACAGAAGTTTCATCATCATCACTTTCCTCTTTGATTTGTAGTCTGCGTATGTTGCGTATATGTGCTTTAACTGTAAAGCTCTAAAGTAACCCTTCAAAACTGGTATTCCTAAACCACCCTGCTCTGTGGAAAGATACAACTTGCCCCACTTATCCCTTGCCACTTTCCCTCCCAAACAGATTAATTCAATTCCTTATGAATTATGGTACACAGTCTCCTCCAGTTGATAAACATATCCCTTACTTGTACACAGTATTAAAGGGACTAGAAACAGTTTCACTTGTGTATCTTACAGAGCTTCTCACTTTTTGTGTTCTCTTTTGTTTAGTCTCTTTCCACTTAACAGAAAAATGTTTAATCCATACACTTAAATTCTATATATCTATGGGCATTGCTGAATCAGTTCATATGTAGGAACATCTGTAGTACTATGGCCTTTGTTGTATCTTCATTTATTTTATATCCTGAAAAAAAACTTGGAAGTGTCTCAAAATGATCCACAATGCTGACATATCCTTATTCTAGATTGGTCATGTTCAAAATAACATTGCCTGCAAATAAGGATAATTTTTCTTGAGTACCATAACAGGTGTACCCTTGAATTTCATAACCCCTTGTTTTCATTGCCATTAGCTCTAAGTATAAGGCAAATAAGAAAGAGGGAAAGAGGACACCCCTGCCATGTTCTCCTGTTCAGGCATAGTTTGTCCAAAAGGAAACTTCCCACCTAGCTTCTTGCCTCTCACTCTTCATATATTGTCCTAATTGACATCATTTTTTTATCAAGCAATACAAATGTTGCCTTTGCCTAGTCATAAATTCCCCACTAACTCAACTGAATGCTTTTTCTGCATCAACACCAATAATACTGGGGTCTTATACTTTGCTGCCCTCTGGATCATCATTTATCATCATTCTGTTAATGTGGTTAACTGTTTGCCTCCTGTCTACAAAACCACACTGATCCATATGTGTCATTTTGAGAAAACATTAGCCATTCTGTTAGCTGGTATAGACCTATACACTGTTAGCTGGGTTTAAAGGGTCTTTGCCATCTTTGGGTAGTAAAACCACTGCAGCATTTTTCCATGATCCTGGTGATGCCCCTCTTTTTAAAATATTGGTAAGTAAAACCTTCCAAATATTTATCATTTTCCCTTCTAACTTCCAGACTTCTACAGGAATATCATCTGTTCCTAAAGATTTCCCTGTTGATTGATTATACATAACTGGTTTATCTTATCCCCTCCCATCTTAACTATTAATTCTTGAGCCTAATCTTCTAATCACTCTGGTATATATAAGTCTTCCAGAAATATTTCCATTTGTCTTGTCTTAGTTTCTCTATTCCTCTGTGACGTGCAGGTTTGCATAGAATTTCTGAAATTTCTGTAATACCTCTGTAGGATCTCTGGTTATTTTTCTAGTCATAGGCTTCCCAGGTTTAGCAACACCCTTTTCTGTTATTTGTTGCCTAAGTTGTGCTAATAGTTTTTGTAAACTGGACTTATCATGAAATGCTTAACATGAGCATTTTTAAACTCATGCATATTACCCAAACTACCTTTTTTCCTTTTTGTAGTCAACAAGCACTCCAGTTTTCTGTAAGACTCCCATTCATCTGTGATACTTTAACATTTGCTTATCCCTTTAAATCATGAGAGTAGATGAAAGTTTAGGGACATCAATGTGACTGTTATTGCCCCAAAGTAGTAGCAAATAACTTTTGGATATTCCACTTAAACGGGATATACCCACATTAATGGCTGCAGTGTGGTACTAGTAGTATCAGAAGTGAATGGCATATGTAGTGGCATAGGTATATGTAGTACTTCACTGTAAACATTAGTAGAGCTCTATTAAAAGCCACAGGACAGGCCACAATATATGTCTGACTATGTATTTGGCCAGGTTAATCTGATGGCTGTTCTTTGGATGGTGATAAGCCACTTATTGAAATACTTCTTTATTTCATTGTGAAATGAGAGAAGATTTTGATTTCCCTAGTTTATTCAGTGTTTGATGCTGTAAGTCTGTGTGTGGGAGTTAGACATTTCTCAGCTCTAGTTAACATTAGAATACCAAAGCAGTGATAAGATAGTTTGTAATGAAATGGTATTGTGGATACTTGTAAATGAGAATGTTGTAGACTGCCTTCTGGTAATTTAGGACTAGTTTTTCTAGTTATAAGTTCATAAATATCTTTTCTGAGTCTCATTTACTAGAGTGAAATTGCACAGCAAATTTTAAAGTTAGAACAAAATGCAGAAATGATATAATTTATTCACAGCTGACATTTTTTAAGTCTGCTTGCTACAAAAAAATGATCTGCATCATCCATTGTTTCAAAGTAATTTGTCAATATTTTCTCTGCCTATATGTGTCACTGCTCAGTTGTTTTTATAAGTCATTCCTGTCCAAGACATCTGTATTTGTAAAAACTCAGACTGATAAGGAATTGTGCTGACTAAAATGTTGAACATTCTCTGTTTGACAGTTTTTCACTGCAGCTGTGTAAGAGATGGGAAAAGGTCTATTCTCTTGTAAATCTGCCATAGCACGATGTCCCAAAACTTGGCAAACAGAAGTAGCACCATGTTTCATATCTTTTTGAGCAGACGTAATTTCCTCCACAAACATACCCAAGTCATTTTCCAGTTAGTTTGTCCATATTTTGACTCCAGATAATCACCACAAAAATATGTTGTTCTTCAACAATTAATGTGTTAATAAGAGCTTCATCAGGTAATCCATTAGAATTGAACAGGGTGAGCTGGTCATATGTTAAACTATCAGTAATATCAAGAGGTATATCACCTCCATTGTCCATCGTTACAGTTGTTCACAATATATTTTAAGACATAAGTTTTATAGATTCTTATAATATTCTCTTTTCATTGATGTGCAGCCATTATTAGTACTGCGAATTTGTATTGTTTGAAAATAGATACTAATTAATGGTTTGATGTTGTTTAACCCTTTAAATTCATTCTTATGAAATTAGAAATTCTGATACAGTCATTTTATCTGTAAGATCTTGGGAAAGTTGTATCAAGGAGATCTCCTTTAAAGTTCAAAAGTTTTTTCTCCATGTAGTAATAGATGGCATTTGAATGAAGTTAAGAAGGATTGCTTATATTTGTTAAGAAAACAGTTATTAGAAAACTGAGAACATATAAGTTGTCTTTCATTTTTAAATACAGAATTTAATATGTGCTCATGAATTAGTTTGAAGACAATGGCAGAATTCTCGTGTATTACAGTTCATTTTATTGTTCTCCTTAACAAAGCTTATTGCCTTTTTATCTAATGGGCTGGGCATGGCATTACATGTCCTAGATATATAATTGGAGTAGAGAACATCTCCTGGTGAGTTCTCAGATTTAGATTGTTGAGACAGGAATTTATCTTAGAGCAGAGACTTTTCTGGGGTTATACCACAACAGGACAGTAGGCAGGGAAGGGCATTCATCTAGGGAGTGAAGTACAGAATGATTCATTTTTAGCAGAAGGAATTGAAGATACTTTGGGAATTCCAACCAGCTTATTTTTGAGAGTATAAGGCAGTGATGGGATGTGTTAAACAAATTAGTGAATTTGGCAATTTTGTTGTAGCTTTGTTTAAGCTTTTCTAGCAGGCTGTTATGTAGGTTAGTGAAGATAGGGGCAGTGTATAGGTAGGAAATTAGTGCGGATAGGGTCAGTGTATAGAGGTGGTGGTAGGAGATGAGCCTGTGCAGCAGAGTTATGACTGAATCCAGTGAGAAATTGGTGCTATATAGACGTCTAAACTTTTGGTGAGTTCTCTTTATGACATTATGTATATGAGTATCAAACTTGAGCTTATCATCAAATTAACTTGTAGAAATCTGTTCAAGTTTAATGTTTAGTTCAGAGAAAATATTAAAACTATTTGAGTTTTTAGGCTATTAAGCTGTCCAAATTGCTAAGAACTGTTCATCTGCACTGGCCCTTATGGAATATGTCAGCTGTTGTTGGCCCTTCTGTAGCCTGCCTAATAGTATTACATATTCTGAGGCAGGGAAACAGCTGCCACATTTATTGAAACATGTTTGTTGCTACATCATAATAATTCAGTATGTGAGAGGTCTAAGTATTTATTGAACTTAGTGGTTACCTTCTTACCTCAAAAACACGTTCAATAAACACAGCACACACAAACACACACACACACACACACACACACACACACACACACACACACACACACACACACACACACACACCTACTGCAAAGAATACCTCTTCTACACAGCTTACACTGATATTAATGAATTCTTCATAAGCCTTTCACATTAATAACTACAAAACCTCAAAACCTCAGGCATTAGTTTGCAGAGCAACACACTCACCTTAAAACTGCACAACTGCAGCCAGCACATATGCTGTAAAAGTTACAGGGGTATAGATTGCAAGCCCTTAAGACCTGTTGAGACTACATCCACCTGCAGTAGTGTTGTAGTGATTGTTTTCTCTCTCAAATGTACAAACGCAGCCCTCATTAGGCTGTATAATAACAGGGTGATGGTTAGCTGTCTTGCCAAAGGTGGTATCTAGGACTTAGTGAGCGCTGTTGGATCCTTCCATCCTGTCAGATATGATTACAACCTGCTCATGGGCCACATGTGGCTGAGTAGTACAGTTCTATGTAGAAGCACATGCAGAACTGTATGATTAACCTTGCTACTGCATGTGTCCAAGACAGGAATGAAACTGATTTTGTGGTATTTGCCCTCACCCAGAATAATGCCAAGATTCAAAGACAAGATAATTGACTTTAATAATTGTCTGTGTAACTCCTGTCATTCTGTGGGATCCAGCATGTGTCTGCTTGGGAAGAAATGGCTAGTAAGCCTTCCTACCTTGCCAGGAATAGCCTGCACCTCTCTTACCATGGATTTCTTATTCTTGGTAATGCTTTGGTTGCTCCGATAGTGCTCGTTTTTAGGCAGAATCTCTCTCTGCTGGACCTTTCAACTTAGTAGTGTCTAATTTAGAGCATGTTAAAGTGCCTCTAATTGATGTCAGGGGTCTTAACAAAAAATGTCCACATTTCAAGACCTTCTACTACTATAAAAGAATCATATATTTATTTACAGAGATGTGGTTTTAGAGCATTGGAAGCACTTACTCTTTTCCTTGATTTAGGGCCTATCACATCTTTAGACCCACTTGTAGTTACAGGAGAGCATCAGTATTTTTCAGTGATATCATTATCACATGACTGATTCCTTGTGCCACCAAATTTTAACTCCTAAATGTACAAAACAAGACTAATTACCACTTTATAGCTAGTTACAGAACATCCTGTATCTCCTTTTCTGACTGCAATAACTACCTTAACAACTTAGCTGAAATCTCCATTAAATCTAGCATCTTCCTACTGGGGGACATCAGCCACCAATCAATAAACAGAATAGCCTATACTGTCAATGGCTGGAATGCCCAACATTTCCTTGGCAGTATAAATGGTAACTCTCTTATAGTAACGGTGGAGCATCCTGCTAAAAGGCCACATACCATTGACTGTATCCTTAAAAATATTGATAAACCTTGTACACTTACATATGTATCATCTTTCCTCACTAAACCAGTTTATAAATCAGTGACCTTTTCCTTTAAAACTGGCGGTATTTCCTCCACAAAAACACTTTGTTGAGGATCTTCCCAAAAGCAAACGTCTGCAAATACCTGATGACCTAAATAAATTCTACTATAATCCTCCTCTGAAACACATTACTAGTGTCACCATCTATGCCCCTAACTTCCACTCCTACATAAATAATTATACAGATAAGATAGTACCTATCTACACCATGTAAGTAACAGAAAATACAAGGCAGCTAGGCAATGTGCACTTCTCTTGGCTCCCTGTCTACCTGTAATTGAAAGACATCTAGAGAAAGTTAAAGATAATGGAGACACAGAATTTAAATATTGCTCGTAAGGACTTGCTAAAATATGTTTTTCTTTACCATACATTTTTTGAAAGGATATAAAGTCTTAAACAAAAATGTGTCATTATTTAATGACTTTAGTCCTCAATGATTTGCCTGAAAATCACAAATTTTATGAGAAACAGACTAAAAAATGAGACAGAAATCTGGATATACTGCAAAAATCTGGATAGCTGAGGTATACCAGCATTTCCAATTCTAAGATCTTAGCTCAGTTTTTCAAGGGGAGAAATAGGCCAGTCGTTATGAATACTGTTCGAACTAACTCCTTTTTAAAGGAAGATAATGTTTCAGTAAACATGAAACATTTACAAACAAATCTTTCTTGTGGAATACCCTTATAAATACGTTACCTTCTAACAAAAAGAAATCTCTTAATGTTTATAAAAGGTCTCTTTCTACTTACCGTGAAAACACGTAAAGCAAATAGAGTTTAAGAGAGCCATTAGGAAGCTCAAAACCAAATATGAATTTAAAACAATCACTCAGACCAAAAATAACTATAAATAATTTTTTAAGTGTGTCAGTAAGTTCATAGGTTCATAGGTAGGTACTAGGCTATTGGCCCTAGGGCCTATATAAGCCTAGCAAAAAAGGTACCCTGGCTTTCGTCACCCAAGAAAATTATTTTCCTGTGTCCCTGTTGAGCAGAGCCCCATCCAATCATCAAGATTTTTCTTGAAGAGTGCTAATGAGGAGTTTTGTTTGATATAGATAGGTAGTTTGTTCCGGAGTATGGGAAGTCTCTGGGACAGGAATCTATCCCTCCAGCATGTTCTATTTATTGTGGTGACAAGGTTTAGGTCCCTAGAGCATGTGGCTCGGAGGGATTGGGATTTCTTTAAGTGAAGCATGTCCAACAGCTCAGGGTTTGACATAGCTTTGTATGTTAATCAGAGATTGCCTCTGAGTAGGTGATATGCGACAGAGTAAAGCTGTTTTTTTGGATATGGTCTGCGTAGGGCATCTGTTTGAGGCTGATAATCCTCTTTGTGAGGTATTTCTGCGGCCTTTCCAGTTGTTGCTGTCTTGTGAGGTACATGCCAAAAGGAGTGTTGTACTCTATAATGGGTCTAATGAGTGACGAATAGATGGGAACAATGACCGCTTTTTTCCTGGTTGTGAAACCTTTTGTGATGAGTTGTGCCACACAGAAGGATGAACTAAGGTTGATATATTCCAGCCATGTAGTATATTGCCTTGTATAAAATCACAGACTTAATAATCTACTTAATAATTTGGTTAAATAAGATGTACCATTAAAGTACATTAGGGCTATATATTATTATGACAGTTACTAGGTAGGGTAGGACCAGCTCGAATGTCACACTGATGGGGGAAGGGATGTGAATTTAACATGTGTACCAATAACACTTTGTTTTACAGCACAATAAACCACTCCCATGCCTGATAAAAAGTATATATATATATATATATATTTAGAAAGCTTGTGAGGAAATTATTACTCTATTTTTGTTTTACTTGGATCGCTTGTCTGTGTACTTAATAAAGGATTTTCGACTGGAAACAGACTGCCTGCCTTGCTTGGATTACTTTCGAATACTTAGTAATACTGTAGAATTATATATTTTCTATTAGTACTTTTTGACTTGATGAGTTTACGTTCACTACTTCTACTACTATTGTCTGATCTGATTAATATACAGTGATTAACTAGAAATATATGGACTGAAAATCGTCCACACAGAGAAGTTTCTTACGCTGTTTTACATAGAAGGATTTCCTGACTACTGTGGTGATGTGATTATCAAAGGAGAGACTACTGTCCACCTGTGCCCAAGGTCTCTTATCACACTTTCGGTGTTAAGTAGACTACCACCTATGTGGTAGCTCATGGTTACAGAATTTTTACCAAAGGTGATGACAATGCACTTTTTGGCATTGAGCTTGAGGCCATGGCTTTGACACCAGGCATCTGTCTCAATGAGGCCCTTTTGTAGGATGTCTACATTGTTAGGAGTTTAGATTATGGCTCCTAGTTTGCAGTCATCTGCAAATTTCATTAGCCAAAGACCTTCTGTGTTAGCCTGTACTTCAGAAAAGTAGATACCAAACAGGAGAGGACCCAGGACTGAACCCTGTGGTACTCCACTTGTCACTGGTCTGAAGTCGGATTTTGAGTCTGCTACTTTCACAGTGTAGGTTCTGTCAGTGAGCCAGTTGGCAACCCATCTTGTGACATAGGGATTTATACCTAGTTTAGTGAGTTTATCTATAATTCCAGAGTGGAGGATGGTGTCAAAAGCCTCGGTGAGATCTAGATAGGCTGTGTGACCCACCTTATCCTCGTCTATGGCTTTGGAGACTGCTTCAAAGAAGTCTATCTGGTTTAGGAGACATGATCTGACTTTTACATACCCGAACTGGGTAGGGTACAGAGTTTGGAGATTACCAATGTCTTTGTTTATAAGTTCCATGATAATATGTTCCATGGCCTTGTAGACCAGGCTCGTTAGGCTAATGGGGTGATAGTTCCTGGGATCTGTAGTGGCTCCCCCTTTGTGGAGTGGGATAACCATCACTGTGCACCATTCAGTGGGCACAAAGCCTGAAGTGAGGCTATGATTGAACATGGTGCTTAGGTGGGGTGCCAGTTCATTCTGTAGTCCATGCAGAATGCAGCCTGGGATGTTGTCAGGTCCCATGGATGCTGTGTTCTTGGCTTTGGAGAGTGCGGTTTTTACCTGTTCAGCCATGATTGCAGGAACTTTGTATTCTTCTGGTATAGAGATAGGTCTTTTAGGGGTTGAGAGAGGGGTAAAGTTAGCACTGAACCAATCTGCCAGGATGTTGGCAATATCAGTTGGCTCTGTATATTTAGTGCCATTGTGCTGTAACTCAGAGCAGATCTGAGTGTTGCCATTGAGATTCTTGACATAGCTATAGAATGCTTTGTGGTTGTCTTTAGAATCAGTGGCGATTTTGTTTTCATAACTAGCTTTGGAGGATTTTATGAGGAATCTCAGTTTCTTATTGAGGCTGACCAGGGAGTTCCTCCAGTCATGGGATTTTACTCTTTTTTTGCAACAGTTTCTTTCTTCTGTTGTAGAGTTTGTTTATGGCAGGGGACCACCAGATTTGCTTCCTTTTTTGGAGGATAGCATCTTGGTTCTGTTAGGGATAGCATGATCCATGCACTCGTGTACGTGCTTATAAAGTGCATTTGTGTAGGATTCAGCAGTCGTACCTCTACTGTCCGTCTGCATGGGTGTCATGAAGTTTGCCACTTCTGTCTTAAGAAGCGTGAAGTTGGTTTTGGAGAAATTTTTTACGGTGGTTTCCCTAATAGAGGGTGGGGGCGGGATGTGGATGTCTAAGGTGATTAGCTTGTGGTCGGATCTGACCAACGAGGAACTGACCTCCGGTGTGGAACACCGGTCACCCATGTTGGTAATGACCAGGTCTAGGATATTGCTGCCCCTGGTACGGGTGTGGATAAGTTGATCCAAGACATTGGAATTTATGAATTCCAGAAAACATTGAGCAAAAGGTTGGTACATGAGTAGTTTTCCCAGTTAATAGAGGAGTAGTTGAAATCACCCATTATGAGGGTGGTGAGTTGTACCCTAATATTTTCCAGTGTATCAAGAAATGAGGAGTGGGAATCCTGGGGCATGGTGGGGTATCTGTAGCAAGTTGCAGTTTGGATTGTGGTCTATCCCAGAGTTAGTTGCACTTGGATAATCTTGGATGCATTATGCTGAGCAGCTAGCCTGGAGGTGTGGATATCCTTAATAAATATGGACACACCTCCGCCTTTAGTGTTTCAGTCCAGGTTAGGTGGCCGAAAGGTGTGGTATGAATTATAGCCTTATAATGCAAGGGTGCTGTCTGGAGCGTTGAACCAGGTCTCTGTCACTGCACAGATGTTGATGTTCTCCATTTTAAGGAGTGCCTTGAGTGAATGCATTTTGAGGTTTAAACTTCTAGCATTCAGTAACATTACCTTCAGATTTTGCTTGCTTGTAGCTGTTATGGTGGTGAATTTGTCATTTGAACCTTGCCTAAAAAATGCACTATAGGGGTGGCAAGAGCCTTAGCCAGTATCCGGAATCTCAAGGGCAACAGGTGCAGGCCATCTCTGACAAAGCATCATGGTCTGTTGATCATGCCATCCCAAGCAGACAGATACTGGATCCCCTTAGAATGACCACCACAAGCTTAGCCAATTGTTGAAGTCAATCATTTTGTCCTTGTACTGTGGTATCATTCTGGGTGATGGCAGGATGCTACTCAGGGCTAGGGTCATACCTACTTGGGCTACAAGATTGGAGAGCTCCTCCAAGTCTCTTTTCATGTAGTACAGGGAGGTATGTCTCAGGTCATTCAGACCGACATGGACAATGACAGAGTCATATTTGTACTTGTGGAGTGACCTGAGTGCA
Organism: Protopterus annectens; assembly: GCF_019279795.1. Classification (NCBI taxonomy): domain Eukaryota; kingdom Metazoa; phylum Chordata; order Ceratodontiformes; family Protopteridae; genus Protopterus; species Protopterus annectens. Next base: position 951,306,021 of record NC_056728.1, read on the forward strand.
TGCATTATGTGGTGGATCCTGGCACCCAGCAGGCAGCTAACAGTAACTTTCTCCTTGTTTAGCATGGTGAGTGGAATGTCAATGTGCCTGACTATAGAGTCACCTATGAATAGAGTGTTGGATACATTTTTATACCTTATGGGCTGTGGTTAAGTGGCACACTGAGTTTGTGGGCTATGTGTCATTTGGGTTGTGTTGGGGGGGTGGAGGTTGCTTGCGTTTCTGCTATGGAGGTCTCTGTTGAGAAGTAACACTAACATTGTTTGGAGCTAGTCCATAGTAATACTGTGCATTCTGACCCAACGGAAATACTAATTATCCTAGCTGAAAATTTTTGTGCAAATTTTACACTACCCACAATTATTTCTCAGTTTCTGCAGTGCTGTCTACCCCAGTTAGGGCACAAGTCCTCTCAGCTCTCTTCAAAGCTAAAAACACCTCACCCATGGGCCCTCACAACATACCAATTTGGATGATCATCAGCACTTTATCCAAACCCCTACTTATTTCTTTATTTATTGCTTTTGTTGACTGGGGTAGTCTAACTGAGCTGTGGTAGCCCCTTTACAACAGTGGACCGGGAAAAAGAGCTGCAGTTACAAATAGGTAATTTATATAATACAGAAAGTATAAAGCTTAAAGTTAAAATATGTACATACAATAACTGAAAGGCAGCTATACTCGAGAAAATCTGCAATCAATAAAGTTTAGTCCTTACATATTAATATGAAACAAATAATTTATAATTGATCTGTTTAACTCTCTCATTCTCTCTCTGGTCACTGGTTACATTCAAAAAGTCTGAAAAACAGCCATTGCAATTCCCGTACACAAAGTGTCCCAACCATGGACTCTGGTAACTATAGACCTATTAGATGCACTTGTCCCATGTGTAAAGCTATTAAGTTCTTAAGTTATTTAATCTGGTGCTTATTGGCTGTAAGGCCATTCAAAAAAGACAATGACCCCTTAAGATGGGATCAACAGTTTAAGAAGCCATCCATGTTTCCAGTTTATTTTTGAAAGTGGCAAAATTTTTTGATACCCTCACACTATCTGGCAATGTATTCCAAATTTTCAAGGATTGCCCTGGGATATATATACTCCTGTTAAAGAAAATGTAGACATTTATAAATAAAGGTTAATATTCTTGTGCTTATGAGTTAATGTACTTGAATTCAAACTTAAATTTAAAAGAGCTTAAAGAAACTCAGCATGGAAGACCTTTTATGCCAAAATTGCGTTCTCTCTGAAATATCTGTAATGACGTGAAATCAAATGCAACTTTTTTTTACATCTGTTTTCATAATTCAGGTCCTTTTACAGCAGGGGCACATCTAGCAAATATCCTTTATACCTATTCCAAATTCTGTAATTGAATCCACGTGTGTGTGTGTGTGTGTGTGTGTGTGTGTGTGTGTGTGTGTGTGTGTGTACACACACACACACACACACACACACACACACACACACACACAAACACACACACACACACTGGATATAAAAAGTGTACACACCCCTGTTAAAATGCCAGGTTTTTGTGACATAAAAAATGAGAACACAATAAATCATTTCAAAACATTTCCCACCTTTAATGTGACCTATAACCTGTACAAGTCAATTGAAAAACAAACAAATCTGTTGGGGAGAAAATATACAAAAGTAAAAAACATATAATAAGCTGGTTGCACAAATGTGCACACCCTTAAAGTAATACTTTGTTGAAATACCTTTTGATTTAATCACAGCATTCAGTGTTCTAGGGTACACACCTGCCATCAATTAAAGAAACTCTGAACCCAAAATAAAGTTCAGCTGTCCTAGTAGGATTTTCCTTACATTTACTCAGTTGCCTACTACAGCAAAAGCCATGGTTCACAGAGCTTACAAAGCATCAAAGGGATCTCATTGTTGAAAGGTATCAGTCAGGAGAAGGGTACAAAAAAATTTCCACAGCATTGGATATACCAGGGAACACAGTGAAGACAGCCATCAAAAAGTGGAGAAAATATGGGACAACAGTGATGTTGCAAAGAACTGGACGGCCCTCCAAAATCGATGAAAAGACAACACGAAAACTAGTCAGGGAGGCTGCCAAGAGACTTACAGAAACACTGAAAGAGCTGCAGGAATTTCTGGGAAGTACTGGTTGTGTACTACATGTGACAACAATCTCCCGTACTCTCCATATGTCTGGGCTATGGGGTAGGGTTACAAGACGGAAGCCTTTTTTTACACAGAAAAACATCCAGGCCCAGCTAAAATTTGCAAAACAATACATCAAGTCTCCCAAAAGCATGTGGGAAAATGTGTTATGGTCTGATGAGACCAAGGTTGACCTTTTTGGCAACAATTTCAAAAGGTACATTTGGTGCAAAAACAACACTTTGTAGCACCAAAAGAACATCATTCCCATGGTGAAGTATGGTGGAGGCAGTATCATGCTTTGGGATTGCTTTTCTTCAGCTGGAACTGGGGCTTTAGTCAAGGTAGAGGGAATTATGAACAGTTCCAAATACCAGTCATGTTTGGCCCAAAACCTTCAGGCGTCAGATAGGAAGGTGAAGATGAAGAGGAATTTCACCAAAGAAGAACAACATGACCTGCAGAATACTTGCAAAAAGCTTCAAAAGCCATAGCCTATTCCATTTCCATCCTGATTAATAGAACTATTACTGAAGGAACTATCCCATCAATCTGAAAAATTTCACATATTATTATCCCCCTGCATAAAGGTGGTAACTCCAAAGAATTATCGAACTATAGACTTATAGCTATATTATCTCCACTGGCAAAAATAATGGAGAACTGCATTCATAAACAACTGTTAAACTTCCTAATAGAAAACAACTTACTAGCTAACTGCCAACATCGTTTTAGGCCATTTCATAACACCACCTCTGCCCTCTTGTCCTTCTCTGACAGTATTAACAAAAATCACAGTAGTGACACTCTATCCTCAGCCCTCTTTACTGATCTCTCGAAAGCCTTCGATATGGTTAACCACCAGTTACTCATAAACATACTCAAAAACCGTCACTAGATGCACTGGCTATACAATGGTTCCACTCCTACTTAAACAATAGATGGCAGGTTGTACTATGGGAGAACAACTTATCTACCCACCTCCCCATTGCCCTCGGTGTCCCTCAAGACTCCATATTAGGCCCTCTCCTATTTTCTATTTTTATAAATGACCTACATTCTGTAATACCTCAAGCTACCTGTATCCAATATGCAGATGATTCCACCTTAATATGTTCAGCCACTTCTCGATCAGACCTACAGACCTAACCCAAAATGTGTTTAATACAGTCAAGAAATGGCTTCTACACCAATGCCTCCTCTTGAACCCCAAAAAAACAAAACTCTTACTACTTACTCCCACCTGTAGGGCCTCCACACTTAACTTTACTGTTATATCAAACAATGGTACTATCATATCTCCTGATCCTACTACAAAACTTCTTGGGGTACTAATTGATAACAACCTTAACTTTGATTCTCATATTAACAGTACTATAAAAACAGTCAACAAAAAATTAGGATCCCTCTGTAAGATCAAACCCTTTCTGACTCCACTTGCCAGAGCTACTTTTGCCCATACCCACTCAATCTCTACTCTTCTCTATGCCTCCCCTATATGTACTAAACTGTTTATAAACAACCTGAACAAGCTGGCTATCTCCTACAATAATAATGCCAGATTTGCAACTGGGTCTGCTTTCAGAACCCATCATTGTTACAATCTTGAACAACTAGGATGGCTAGAGTTGCCAAATCTACTACTATTTAACCAATTAACAGTTGCCCACAAGTTCCTGTATCAGCCTGCTAATACGTCAATACTTACCAACCTTATCACCCCCTACAATAACCTTAAGATCCTATGCTCATCTAATAAACTACTTGTACAAATAGGTAAAATCAACAATATGGCTGGTGACTCTTTGTTCTCTAATACCGTGGGCAAAACCTGGAACTCACTCCCCAGTGACCCGAGCTCCCTTTCCACAATAACATTATTTAAAAACAATCTGAAACTATACCTTAAATCACATTGGTTATGCCCTTGTGCTAACCCTGACTAACTACCTCACTTATCTCTGGGTACTAATCACTCTAACTGTATAAGCTAGTTACTTTTCTGTTAACTACAAAGAGAGTGTTATTTTATATATTAATCTAATGTTATTAGAGATATCTTTGTATGACTATCCATATATGATATGTACTATGACTCTGTAAGTAGAAATGTAAGGGAATGTAAAGAATTGCTAAACTCTATAATGTACTTGCATCTGTAAAATGTCACATAATATAAAAAATACTGTGTTTTGTGGAGCTTTTCTGGCCTGGTCTCTACTGAAAATGGACATATATCCAGCTGGACTAGCCCGGTCAACAAATGTAAAATAAATAAATAAAATAATAAAAAATGACCTCTAGCATACATCCAAATCAACAAAAGAATGGCTTCACCAGAAGAAAATTAAAGTTTTGGAATGTCCCAGCCACAGCCCAGACCTAAATCCAATAGAAAATCTGTGGGGTGACCTGAAGAGGGCTGTGCACAAGAGATGCCCTTGCAATTTGACAGATTTAGAGTGCATTTGCAAGGAAGAGTTGGAAAATATTGCCAAGTCAAGATGTGCCATGCTGATAGACTCCTACCCAAGAAGACTGAATGCTATAATTAAATCAAAAGGTGATTCAATAAAGTATTAGTTTAAGGGTGTGCACACTTATGCAACCAGCTTATTGTACGTTTTTTATATTTTTTATTTTTACCCTAACAGATTTGTTTGTTTTTCAATTGAATTGTACAGGTTCTAAGTCACATTAAAGATGGGAAAAGTTTTGAAATGATTTATTGTAGCTCATTTTCTTATATCACAAAAAACTGGCATTTTAACAGGGGTGTGTAAATTTTTTATATCCACTTTATATGTATGTATACACACACAGACACACACACACACACACACACACACACACACACACACACACACACACACACACACACATATATATATATATATATATATATATATATATATATATATATATATATATATATATATATATATATATATATATATATATATATATATATATATATATACATACACATATATATATATATATATATATATATATATGAGTATATTATGAATAACTGAACTGCCATAATGTCAAATGCATAACATCAACAAAGTAAGTTTGATCATCCACAATGCCCCCCCAAATAAAATAAACAAAGAGGAAAACTATTTCCTCTCCCGATATTAAACCCCCTATAATACTAGCCTCAATTTTTCTAAATAGTGGCAGTGTTACGAGAGGTTTTAATAATGGTAAGGTGTAGGGTTAGGGTTGGGGAAGGGGCAGTGCTAAGGTTAGGATTAGCACCCATTACTTGAAGAGGGCAGGGAGGATCCATCTTCAACTTGTGTTCATTTTCTATTTTATTTTTAAGATTTAGAAGTGCTTAGTTCAGACAGGAAGTAAGCCTTATTATCTTGTATTTTTTGTTCTGTGCGTAGCAGTTTGATCGAGTGGGTTGAGTGAGACCAGTTATAAGGAGATTACTCCATTGATAATGAGATGTTGGAGACATTTAGACACTTAGTCCAGCTCACAGAGTCTTAGATAGGACTGAGACTTAGGCTCACAGTAAGAACAGGTTGGGCAGTTTGACAAAAAGGAGAGTGAAAGAATAGGCTATAGAAAGGAGAAAGTCAGGGCAGGATAAACTTTAAGCAGAACTGCACAGACATGTAGGACTATTAGCACAAATGCTTTGAATAGGTTAAGGAACTAAAGACAATTGAGAAACTGAAAACACACTGGCTGAGGCTGGCTGAAAGGAGACTAGATTGTAACAATGACAATGTATCAGGAAAGAAGTGGATGAAAGACAGTAGGCCATGAAATTTGAACAGTGTGGTGAACAGAAGAAAAGAACAAGGCAGTCAAAGTACAGGTAGAGTAAGGATGTTTGGACTAGTGTTAAAACAAGTGTAAGCCATACAGTTTATGATTGGAATAAAAGCTGCTGTGACCTGAGAAATAAATAGCTGGGATCAACAGTATGATAAGGAAGGAAGAGAGAAATTAACAAATTAGCTGCTTGAGCTGTGTGTTAAGGTTGGGTTGCATAACTCTGGGAGGGATTGAAGTGCTGCAGGATGGGAAACATTGCAGATGGGACCAGACATTGTTGAGGATGGTGGGATGAGTAGGTTCAGGGACTAAGAGTGAATACTAAGCATGAGGCAGTGGGAGAGCAGAAAGAAAATTGTAAGGGATGGGGGAAAGGATCAAAGGTTAGAGACAGCAAGATTTGAGCAAGATGGCAGGAAAAGGAAGACATCAGAAAAAATGAAGAGGATTGAACAGTAAGATGGTTGTCAGGTACCTGGAATTGAGATGCTGAGAGAAACTAGTAGCTACAAAACCTGATAATGAAGGAGATGGTGCTGTGTAAGCAGAGGTAAGAAAGGAAGACAGACTGAAGTTGGACGGACCTAAAGAGAATGGAAAAGGTGATGAGAGCTGTGGGAGAAAGATACGCAAGCAGGAAAAGTGCATGAAGAAGATGCCAACAGAAAGACAGTCATGAAGGTAAAATAACAGAAGTCAGATAAGATTCCTTTATTGTCATTGCAAAAAGTACAACAAAATTAGTAGCAATCCTAAAGGTGCATTCACATATAATAGATATAATTAAATAGAAAAAAGCAATATATTACAATAGAATACAATACAATAGAGCAGCTGAACTATTGCACTTGAGTATATTGCACATGTAGAATTAAAACTGAGCTCCTAGAAGGCTTTTCAGCCAAGATGCTAGAGTGCTGAACAGTGTGCTGTGTCTTTGCTGACAATAAATTTTATTATTTTGGTGTAATTTGTTTGCTCTTTTATCACTGGCTGTGTCATATTTTAATTTTGAAGTTGGCTTGTTGTTTTAACAATTAAAAGTGTAGTTGGTAGAAATAAAAAATAAGATGCAAAAAAGTGTAAACTTACACTTTATAAATGCAAAAGCGACTGTTTGTGCTGAGCAAAGTCAGTCAGTGTAAATATTTGACTGATCAATCCTCGCACGGCTCTGTGTTCAAAGCTGTTCTTATTTCTATTTGTGATGGGATGGACCTGAACTGCCTGCCAGATGGCAGCAACTCAAACAGGTAATGTCCAGGGTGGGAAAGGTCTTTGAGGATGTTAGCTGCCCTACTGAGGCAGTGAGAGCTCAAAAGATCCTCCAAAGACGGCAGTGTGCATCCAGTAATTTTCTGGGCAAAGTTTATAATCCTCTGAAGAGCTCTCCTATCTGCCATTGAGTTGCTGGCATACCATGTAGACACACAGTATCACACCGCACTCTCAATAGAGGAGTGGTAAAAAGACACCAGCAGCTTCTCCTGCAGGTTGTTTTTCCTGAGAATCCTCAGGAAACAAAGTCTCTGCTGTGCCTTCTTAACCTCCACTGTGGTATTTATGGACCAGAGAGATCTTCTGCAATGTGTATACCCAGAAACTTGAAGGCAGGAACTCTTTTCACACAGTCTCCATTGATGTGTATTGGCTTGTGGTCTGTGCTGTGCCTTCAGAAGTCTATTATGAGTTATTTTGTTTTGGTAGAGTTCAGAGTGAGACTGTTCTTGGTGCACCATGCTGTCATTCTTTGGACTTCATCCTTATAGGCCATCTCATCGCCTCTCCTCTTGAGATGAGTCCAATTAGTGTCATGTCGTCCACAAACTTGATGATGGTGTTGGCAGAATAGGAGGGGACACAGACGTTAGTGTAGAGAGTATATAGAAGGGGGCTCAACACACAGCCTTGTGGGATGCCAGTGTTGAGTATAAGGGTGGAGTAGAGGTAAGGGCCTAATCTAACCATATGAGGGCAGTTAGTCAAAAAGTCTTTGATCCAGACGCAGGCAGGTTGTGAAAGTCCCAAGTCGGGAAGTTTGGTGACCAGTCTGTCTGAGATGACTGTGTTGAAAGCTGAACTAACGTCTACAAAGTGCATACTCACAAAGTTCCCCTGCTGCTCACGATGGGAAAGTGCAGTGTGTAAGGCAGTGGAGATGGCATCTTGTGTAGACCTGTTTGTGTTTGTTCTGTAACCATACTAGTGTGGGTCAATGATGACTAAGAGACTGCCTTTGATGTATCACAGAATCAGTTGTTCAAAGCAATTCATAATGACTGGAGTAAGTGCCACAGGACGGTACTTGTTGAAACTGCTGATGACAGGTTTCTTTGGCAGTCGAATGATCGTAGTAGACTTCAGGCAAGATGGAATGATGGACTTAGACAGTTATAGGTTAAAGATCTTTGTAAAGACCTTAGAGAGCTGATCTGCATATTTTTTCAGTACCCATCCTGTCACTCATCAGGGCCGGCAGCCTTTCTTGAGCTGACCACTCTGAGCACCCAACTCGCATCATGCTCTTTCACTATGAAGGTGTGGTTGTAGGAAGTTGGTGTGAGTGACATAAGACTACTGGGGCCCATCTGCTAGAGCCAAAATGTGACTCTTTCTGCTGTTCCCACCTCAAAATGAGCAAAGAAATAATTAAATTCCTCTGCCGTCAAGGTGTCCACATCAGCAGCCATATAGTTACTGGTTTTATAGGTAGTGATAGTGATGTGCTGGATGCCTTGTCACAGTCATTGTTGGACACTGTTGGCAAAGTGGTTCTCAATCTTCCTTTTGTAGGCTGCTTTAGCCTCTCTGATGGCTCTCTTTAGGTTGGCTCTAGCCATGTTGTAAAGGGCTCTGTTGCCAGACCTGAAGGATGCATTGCGGTGCTCGAGGAAAGATCTAACCTCCTTTGTCATTCAGGACTTCTGGTTGAAGTACACACAAATATGTTTGCTGACAGTGACATTGTCAACACAGTTTTTAATATAGCAAAGTACTGTTGATGTGTACACTTCCAAATCCTGATCCTCAAAAATGTCCCAGTTGGTCCTTTCAAAGCAATCCTATAACTGCAAGAATGCTCCTTCAAGGCACGTTTTAACAGTCTTTGTGGTAATTTGGACTTTTTTCCTGAGTACAATGTATGCTGAGGTCAGGAGCATGGATAAATGATCTGACTGGCCTAAGTGAGGCAACTGTTTTGTCCTATAGCCATGCTTAATATTTGAATAGGCCTTGTCCAATATATTTTCCCCTGGTTACACATTTGATGTGTTGATGAAATATAGGGAGGACTGTATTTTAAGTCCTTGTGATTGAAATCACGTTATGATATGAGCAGCTTCAGGTTCGGTGTTTTGCTGCAAATTAATTGTGCCGAGTAAATAACCCAAAGCTGTGCTAGTGTTCGCATCTGGTGGAATGTAAACAGCTCTAACTATAACAATGGTAAGTTCCCATGGTAGATACACAGGCCTATATTTAATTGTTAAGTACTCCAAATCAGGAGAGCAGTGACTATCTGTGATCTTTGTGTTGGTACACCAGCTGTTAATTATGTAGATGAAAATCCCCCCATGTTTGCTTTTACCGGAATCTTTGTTTCTATCCCAATGAAACACTGTGTGGCCTGCTAGCTCACTGGATATGTCTAGTATACACGAGTGTAGCCACATCTCTGTGACTAATAAAATGCAACAGTCTCTTATGAATTTACAATGGAGAACCCGGTATCTTTGCTATCTCCTCCAGGATATTGTGTGAGTGCAGAAGTTCACTCATAAACAACCTGACTGTGCTGAAATCCAGACTATCCTTGAAATTCACCTGGCTGAACTTAACGATGACTAGCATACATATAATCAAAAACATACATAACAAGCAGCAAAAGGGAGAATGTAGAGCTGCTGTGTCTGTACGTACCACCATCTTAAACCATAGAATTAGAATAGCGATCACAGAATTAGGATAGTGATCATAACTTAGATTAAATGTTCAAGGAAGACACAAGAGGAGAAATAATAGAAATGAGCAGGATATCCAGAAAGGATCATATATAAACAGGAAAATCAAAGAGGCAGTAAACATTGTCAAATGCTAGGCAGTAAAATGTCTGAACCAGCTACTGAGCAAGGGTGTACAATACAAGAGGGTAGGTCATAGAATTCCCTTTGGATTTATGATATTTAGAAACAACAGGAAACATCTGATGGAGGGTGTGTAGTGGTATAAGACAGGAACAGATTGCATCAGGAGGCTGTAGAACAGGAAAATAGAGAAATGCATGAAAAAGCAGAGGGGAGGTGGGTGAGCCAGTTGTCAGATCCCTGGGGGCAAATGTTGGGGCGAAATGAGAGAGAGTGGTATATTAATACCATGTATATGCTGTCAGATATCTCTGTCAGGGATAACATTTTGCTTAAGAGAAGTAATAGGAGATGATCAGGAATTAAAAGGGTAATTATAACGGATGGCACAAAACATTTTTTTTTATTATTGCATTACTGCCAACACCATTGTTTGCAGTTTATCGCAAAAACGTCTTTCCTGTAAGAATTTCTAGTCTTGCTTCCTACAAGTCTGCCAATGTGTTTTTTGTTCTGCTGTGTACCATGCTGCTGAATAAACCCCTTAAATCCAGCATAAAGTTAACTAGATTGGGATACATTGAGTCTGTAGCATTTTTCTTACTCTGTTATATAGCATCATGTGATGTTTTAGTTCTCTTGACTAATGTAAGAAGAATCCAATCATTTTTGACTAACTTACATTTTGTCCACTACCTTCAGTCTTTAACTTACTTTTATGAGGTAAAGGTGTCATAGCTGCATGAAACACTCTATTGGCAGCCTCATGTCATGGGCTTATTCACCAAAAACACTGCTCCACTTTTCTACTTTTATTTCCTAAATTTTAACTCTTCTACTAGAAAATTCATGCTTAGGTCATTTGTTTTAATCACAAATAAGCTCATTCACTATTCCTGAGATCTACAGGGCAAATTCCAAACTGTAGACCCCATTATATGGCTTTCTTTGCTGCAGATACACTGGTCATTAAAGTGCAGCAGTCATCATATAAGGCAGTGTTGCAGCAATTTCCCACCTTGCCAACCTCTACAGTGAACTGCTATTGCTTCATGTCATCAGTGAATATACGTAAGGGCCAAAAGCTCCTAACACATGTCACACAGTGTTCCACAGGTAAAGCAGAACCCTAAGAACTGCACTATCATCATGTCATTTACTAATTTAACAGAATTTGTGTCCTGTTGCATTTCTCAATCTATCATGCCACCATATCCTGTAAAGGAAAAACTTCACACCTAGTTCCAATGAGGCACTGAGTGAAGTGCTTCACTTAATCTACATATGTAAATAACAGCTTAGGTGCATAGCTCTTAACATGACAATACAACTGGCTCCTTATAGTTTTGTGGCTTCACTACCAAGTGGACACAATACTGTCCCCTGTCTTGTTGACTGTTATATTACTTTGCCTGTTATCTGCACTGAATCACATTGTGCATTTCCTCTATATGTTTGAGCTATCCAGCTAATGTTGTTATATCACGTTATCTAAGAAGGTTGTTCCATGTACCCAGCACTATCTTTTTCAAGAATGCTTCTCAATCTACCTCCAGCACACACAGCAGTTTATGTACTTACATGTGCACAAACACACGGACGGTTATCTTTAGATCATGGTCATCTGTATATGTTTTTCTTCATATGATTGGCGTCTCATTGTAGAATTTAATTTTCTGGTGATACCTAAAAGTCTTTGTATGGGATTCAAGAAGAGGCTGATAGATCAGAATTGCCGTTGTGTATGAGCAGATGTAAATGTCTTATAAGGTCCTGCTCACTGTAGCATGATATGTGGTAGGACTGCTTGTCTGAGCAGTTTTAGCATACTAAGTGTAACATAGCTGGAGGAACAATTACCTGTGCAGCTAACTTTAAAGTTGTTTGGGTCTGCATAGCCCTGGCATGCAATATAACAGTGGTACACTACATTATTCTCAGAAAAAGTAACATTCAGCTGCATTTTCTTCGTGTTATAAAGGGAAATGTAATAAAATGCATAAAAGCCATTTGGGCCTATATGCAAAAGCATAGGGGGATTGACATAGTCCTTGTGCTCCCCAGTTTGGAGTGGCAGACCAGGATTTAAGGCCATTGCAGCTTTGTTTTCATCTGAGATGAGCCCCCTGTGATTCAACCAGTTACATGATTGGTTGCATTCGTTTGGTGCACAGCATGCCTTACACTATGAGCTGGGTGGTCATGAATCCAGCCCTCCAGCATTAAACATAGTTAGTTTTAAGGAGCTGGGACAATTCCTTCTTCTCTTTTACCATTCTTGTGGCCCAGACAGAAAGAATTCCAAACAGTTGAATGGAAAGCTGCTGCAGTCTGCTCAATACATTTCCTAGAAAATAGGTATTGCCTCCTGTGATATTGTTAAACAGTTTTTAAGTGTAAGATGTTTGCTAAATATGCCAATTTCTGTTACTGCGTACTGATAGCTCCGAGTGGTTTAAGAGAAGGTATGAACTATGCTGTCAGTCAGATTGCTGAGCTTCAAACCTTAGCTACATTTTCTAAAAGCCAGCAATGCAAGGTGTGCTTCAGAAATTAATTCTACATTGTTAAAAATTTGCCCAGTAACTTTGCCTTATAGGTTGTGGGAAAAATGATTTGGACTGTAACATATAAAGAAGGACTGCATGGTGTATTCTGTTTACTGCCCTGATATGAATCAGAACATTTGATCCAGACATGACAAATATTTTCTTCAAATAGTTTTATTGTATTTTTGTTCCTCCGCAAGCATGTACTGCACAGTTCTTTGCTACGTGGTTATGTTAAGAAACATTACCCGTCTTTACTATACATTCACCCACAACCCCTTTTTAAGAAACATTACCTGTCTTTACTATACATCCATCCGCACCCCTTTTTAAGAAACATTACCCATCTTTACTATGGGTAATGTTTCTTAAAAAGGGGTGTGGATGGATGTATAGTAAAGATGGGTAAATGCGGTGGTGGTGCTGCGGTAGCGTTGTCGCCTCATAGCAAGACGTTGTCCCGTTCGATTCTCAGGTAGAGCATCTTCTGTGTGGAGGCATACATGAATGGGGCGTGCCTTCGTTGAAGGTTGTGCATCAGGGCTGGTAACCCAGTACATAAAAATCCACTACCAATCATTAGCGGACCGGAGTTCCACTATGGCGATCCCTAACCGGGAAAAAACGAAAGACACAAACAAACCCATCTTTACTATACATTCACCCAAAACCCCTTTTTAAGAAACATTACCCATCTTTACTATACATCCATCCACACCCCTTTTTAAGAAACATTACCCGTCTTTACTATACATTCACCTAAAACCCCTTTTTAAGAAACATTACCCGTCTTTACTATTCATCCATCCACACCCCTTTTTAAGAAACATTACCTGTCTTTACTATACATTCACCCACAACCCCTTTTTTCCCATTTTTTGCACATGGGATCAGGGTGTCACTTCAACAGTGACAGTCATCTATTAACAAGATTTACACCACCGGGTGGCTTGCCCTGCTGCAATAGTTATTCCATGCCACACACGCACACCACTGCCAATTTATTGTATCCAGTCCACCTACTGTATGTCTTCACAATGTGGGAGGAAACTGGAGGACCCAAGAGGAAATCCACATGAACACAAAGAGGATATACAGACTTCAAAATGAAGGCACAGCAGCCAAAATTCAAACTGGGGAGCCTCTTGCTATGAAGCGATGTTATCTGCTGTGCCACTGTACATATCTGTACCGTATTTCCTCACATTGCATGTTTTTTCCATACAAATAGGGAAAAATAGTACATGTTAATTTTAGTTTAATGTTAGTTACGTGGAGTCCATTGAAGGAAAAAAAATGTATTTTGTTTTCAGATGAAAAAGGCAGTTTGCTCCACACATTAATGGTTATTAAAAAGGTTACTTTTTTACCTTATGCAGTCTTGAACTGAAATACAATTTCCCGTACTGTGGCAACCTTTATCCAAAGTTTCAGTGTAATACATAAAATCCTACCTTGTGTTGTTTCATTACCCTTTCATCATTAGAGGACAGGGTCATTTGTGCAGGTTTACGTAGTAATGCATATCATATGAACCATACGTCATGGGTAGAAACCCCTGCAGGAGCTGAATGTTTCCTTTTTGTGGTAAAGGCAGTGCCTCATTCTGAGCCACCATGCTACTAACAATATAGTGGCTGGGTTCACACAGAGTGCAACATATATTCCAGCAAGGAATGTGATGATTCTGTGTTGAAGCAGGTACATTCACTTGTAGGTTTATTAATTTATTTACTTGCTTGGTTGCTTTTCTTGAGTGGGCTGGGTTGATTACATTTAGCCTATGTTTCCATCTGTGACAGTAATTTTAATCCATCCTTCAGACCTTCCTATGTACGTGGCATTAAGAGACACAATCTACACCACAGTGGCAGCTAGATCACACCAAACAGCCTTCCTGTTTTGGCAGTGACTGGCTTATATCCTGTTAACATTTAGACTCCATGGCTGACTGCCATTTTGTATAACAGCAATATACTTAATAAAGTAACAAAGCAAAGGCAGGCAGCAATGTGAATAAAATGCAATGGCCTTTAATAACCAGTGTTGCCTCATCTCACTGCTTTCAGTGCTAGCATTGCTGTTCTGTAGTGGGAAACCATAAACGTGTCTGAAGTCTACAATCAATAATGAAATTGCTGAAATGAGGGGAATTCCTTCTTCTAAGGTCCAGTGACTTTGGAATTGATTGAAGTAAGCATATTTGCCATGGATTCGGAGTAGGAAGATTTAAATTAAAATGCTCTTCTTTTTAAGTGGAACAGTGCCTTTTTTTCTTTTTGTTCAGAGAGGAATTGATATTCATCTCAAGGAGATTGTCACTGACACCTTTACCTCTCACTCACACTGGTGGAGAACAGAGACATTTAAGATTATTTGCTGGTAGACATACACCTTGTTGCAGTCCAGGGTTTGATTTCCACAGGCTGAACTTGCATACAATGGGACTCTAAGCAAGTCACTTTAACCAAGCTTTGCTTCTCCACTTATTCATTGTGCTTACCTGGTCAACAAATGTCTATTCATGTGTTCAAAATAACTTGGTCAGTGCCCACTTGCAGGTTACTATTACCTATATCTTTCTTTGTCACTCAGTTTGATATAGAAACTAGATCTCAGTTGTCTTCCTGTTTCAAATGTCTGGGAGAGAATAGTCCATCCAGCACTTGGAGTTTTCATAATACTGGTCAATGCACCTTCATCTCCTTGGTGGCAGCAGTCTTCACCAACTAATCATGCATCTGCAACAGTTTGGAGTTCCCCACTTCTTTGTTTTCATAGCAACAGAGGTACGTGCTGTTTGATTACTGTTCTTAGGCTTTTTGTTTATTAATTTATTTAACAATTTGTTTTTGACCACCGCATATGCTTACAGATCCTAGCAATAACTGTATACTGTAAACTACTTAACATACCTACATCAAGTATATGGAAGAGTCGGACTATACTTTCCCAGTCTGCCATCAACCATAACAATTCAACAAAGCCCCCTCCCATCACAGCTGGGACAATTGCCTACCTGTCAGTGTAAGCAATCAAACGCACCTGTCATTTGTCAGTAGTCAGCAGTCATCCCCCCCATGAAATGGTATGACATGTGCCAGCTCCTCTGTGGAGCAAGCGGTCCAACTCTACAGGTAACCTCCTGCGTGGTAATATAACATCCACCAGGCTGTCATACCAAGCAGTGCAACTGGAATGCATCTCCCCACTTCCACTATACCTGCAATATCAGCAGACAGTGTGTTGTGTCGGCCTGTGTACCATGTTGTCTCCCTAGCCCTGATGTATTGCAGCAACCACCAAAAGAATGCACTGTCTGTAGAGTAAGATGTATTTACTTGCTGGTAATTTCCTTATGTAGTTTCATCCCATTTTATTCTATAACCTATTTTCAGGTCAGCCATGAGGTGTCATTTATACTTGCTAGGGGCATCGTAACTTGGGCACTTCCTCTGTACTTTTTTTTTTTTGGTAAATACCATGGAATCTTTTAACATGCATGAGCTCCCACCAACTCAGGCAGACATCACAAACAGTATTTAATTGCATGAATAGATTGTGTCATACTTGCTATGCAGGCAAACCATGCACCTTGCTGGGCTCCCTCTCTCTCCCACAGACATCCTACCCAAACCCCTTTTCACACACACCTGATAGTGTAGAGATTAAAAATAAACCTGTAAAATGACACATGCACAGTAAGTGTCATCTCATCCACTCCTGCATTTGTTGCAATGTCACTTTTCTGTATGAAGGTACAAACAACAATGCTACAAGCAGCCAACTGTCACCACAAGGAAGGCAAAGGAAGACACCAGGATAAAAAAGATGCAGTTTTCACATACATAAGTCAGACAATACAAAATACAGAAAAACAGAATACAAGTCAGACTGATTTTCTATTATCATTTTTTAATTTCTTAAAAATGACAACCAGTGGGAGCCAAACAAGATAAAGGCAGAGGAGCAATATGTTTTTGTCTGCTTAAAAAAATTGAAGAAGGACTGAAGCAGAATATGTCGAAAAGATGAAAAAAGCAAGAAGGAAAATTGTCATTATTGGTGGGAAAAAGTACAAAAATGTGTTTTTAAGTAGCTGCTGAGGAGATTACCAGGCCAGAAGTCTTGTCCCATGTGTACAAGTTGTAATTTTCAAACTTTCAGCAACTTAGAGTAAATCATTTTTGACAAATACGTGCACAAAATGCCAACAGATTCTATTCAGATTTTTTCGTTACATAGGCCAGAGAACTCACACAAATAATGTATTTACTAAATAGGAAGAAATTTAGAAACAAAAGTTTAAGCATTTATTTTAATAAAACAGACTTCAGTTTGCATTAGGAAAGTAGCATGAAAATTATGAATTTTTGGGATATGTTTATAGCTCGTGACATGATCAAACTATTGTAAAAGAGAACATATTTTCTTGATGTAATTAGTATTTCCTTAATAAGTATTTTTGGGCCTTTGAGAAAGGCCATCAGATATGCCAGTAACTCAAACATGACTAATTCTAAACTCCATAAAATACTTCAGATAACCTTGGGGACCAAAGTCATCAAAAAGACCAACTTGTATATCAGAACTCAAAAGAAAAGTAAAAGTAAAATAAATAATTTCCCTACTAGCAGTAGTATTAATAAAAGAACAATGGGGGATGATACTCCAAGTATAGAAAAAAACTGAAAAAATAATGTGTACAGAATGACAATGACTGGTGCCATATTTCACTTGAGACTGCTGCAATGTTTCCTATTTGTCTTGCAGAGCTCCTCTCAGGCAGTAACATATTTATTTTATTTATTTATTATTATTTTACATTTGTTAACCAGGATGGTCCGACTGTGTGTATGTCCATTTTCAGCGGAGGCCCAGGGAGAAAAGCTCCAAGAAACATGTACACATTACAATTATTAGAACTATTAGTGAATGGCAATTACACACAGGTTACAGACAGAGCAATACAAACAATCACATGACACTTGTGACTTACAAAGCATTGCGGGTATGTATATACAGGTAGTAACAACATATTACCAGAACAGATTCATAACAGACATAATTAGTGGCTCATTTCTCCTTAAGCAAAATACTAAAAATTTTTCTTGTAGAGTGAATACTTTTATAATGCTCAGTGATGAATGTCTTTACCTGCATTATGTAATGCTTCTTTTGAGTCAATGCTGTACACACCAGCTTACTGTAATATCTTTTACAGCCAGGCAAAGCTGATACAATGGAGGAGTTAGTTAGTCTGGGCCTATCAGTAAGTGTAGCAAAATTCCAACTTTTGTTTTGTTTGATTTTCTTTAAAATGTTATATACTGGACAGAATTTCTCTTGTTCTAGAAAGCCTAGCTCTTTGTTGTCTCATTTGCAGCATAAAAGTAGGCATTAATATTATGCATGTTGTGTTGTTTAAGATTGTAATATGTATGTATTACATTTATGTAGTGCATTGAGTTATAAGAGTGTGCTCTGATATCTAGGAAAAAAGAACTTAACACCTTCCCTGGAGTGAGACCTAGTCTTAACAGTGTGTAGGTGGCGCATAATTGTTATGCCTCCCAAAAGGTGTTACGCTTACATCTCATGCTATGGAGTAATAACACATGTGGCTAGCCAGTCAACAAAGAACAGTAGCAGAAGGTAAAACAGCTTCAGTTCAGACTTCTGTCCTTGACTTTCAAATGTCCCTGAATTGATCTCACGTTTTTGCTCTGTCCATCATAAATGTTTTGATTTTCTGATAAATCACTATGAATACTAGTATGTCTACAGTGCTTTCAGAAAATGCATATTGATGTAAAACAAGTTGTTCTATTAACCTTTTAAATGAATAATAGCAACATTGAAAAACTGTCTTTGATGTTGAACCCTTGTCTCACTATTATTTTTGGAAAATGGCAAAACACTTTGCGCTACTACCCTTTTTTTGCTGTAACTGCTAGTACATGGAGCACATAAAGCTCGATACACTACAATTAATTATGATAGGGCCATTGATCATAACCTTCCATTGCGTTTTAATATGCATGCCAAGATTTACTATTCCAGCTTCTCTCGATGTGAATTCCTTGGCCTCTGTGTTTCATACACATCAGTGAGTTATGACTGGAGACATGGTCCTAATCTTCTGCGTCCCAAATGGTAGCAAGATAAACAAGACCATATGCAAGTCAGCATGACTATAAACTGAATACAAAATGTTTACTTCTACTCTGCCCAAATATTACATTTATAGAGGCACTCCCCTTACCTACATATCACATTCTAAGATTAATTATTTCCAAGACATCCACATGTACTGTATGTCCTATTGTAACACTCACAGTACTGCAGAGATGCAAAGTTGTGTGTGGGGGGGGGGGGTGAAGTTGACTGGTAGGTCTGACAGAGACACCTGTAGAACTTGGATGGCTCTGGTATGGAAGATCCAGAAAGAGATTTTCTTTAAAGTGACCAGGAGGAAAACGTATGACAGTGATCACTAAGTGAGTTACGTAAAGGCTCAAAATGACATATTTTTCTGGGAAAATAGAAAGAAAACTGTCAAGAAGTGTAAATGAGGAATTGGTGTAGTTAGGAGGAATCCACTTAGTGACTAATTGGGTTATGTTATGGGAAAAGGAACTCGTTTAAGATGAGATTCTTCTGGATCTAGCCAATTAAGATTTAAATAGTTTATGATGTTTTGTCTGTTGAAGAACGTTACACAGAGTAACTTAAAATAGGGCAATAGTGGAAGGGGGTGGAATTTTGGCATGATCTCCAAGAAGGACTTCTATAACTAGCCAGTTAGGATTGGTATCACATTTTTGTGCTTTTCTTTGCTATTACTATAGGACTGAGACTAGCATAATTTTTGACAGATAAATCTGCACCTCCCCTTGATGCGTACCAGTTCTGTTATTATTAAAGTACATGTGGTTGGAGGAGAAATTGAAATGACCATGAACAAGTAATATGGGTACCATAAACCATTCTAGTTTTCCAAAGGAGCCTCTAGTTTTGAAAATAATGGAGTTACAGCAAAAGTCCATAGCCTAGATGCATGTTATTTTTTATTTTTGATGCAGGCGGCAGCTGCCAAGGAGTTTTGTGGACTTTTAAGCAGCAAGGCAATGAGTCTTCAAAGAGGATGAAAGACACCATCCAGTAGACAGTCTTTGTAACTGGTCCTCAATAGATAAAATTAGTGGCTGAAAGGAAGGTGCGGTAAGGAAAGCTTTAGACCCCCCCCCCCCAAAAAAAAAAAACAGGCAAGCGTACTGGTGAATAAGAAACTGAACACAAATAAGACAAGACAGAGCTGCAATGAAGGAATGTAGTTCATCTCATCACCCCCAAACAAACCAGACTGACCCACTGTTAACCTAGAGAGTCAGTAAACCATGGCAGTACAGGGACACATGAAATAGATGATACAAAGATTAAGAGGAAAGAAACAGGTAATAAATAAGTTATACAGACAAAAGAACTAACCATCACTAGCGCTATTTGAGTCAATGTGACAATAATAAATAGATAAATAAATACATTCTGCACAAGTACCACTGCTCTTTCAATTCCATCCTACAAAAATACCCTCTTGAAATGTTTAGCAGAGGCCTAAAATAGCACACACACTCCACTTTCTTTCTGTGAAGATACTCTTATGAGTACGCATAGCAGATACAGTAATGTGTCACAGAATCCTAAGTAAAATAATGTTTTATGACTGCAAGAAAGTAGCCTGAAAAACATGAAGGTCTCAACTTTAACTCTGTCCAAGTAATACTGATTTGTGAATCATTAAGTAGTTGTGAATCAGGAATATTTCTATCAGTTGAAGTGTGACGCTATCCAAGTTTATATCAGTAATATTAAAATAAAGTAGGAATCACAGGATTTCAGAGGGAAATGTCATTAAAATACCTTGAAACTCATTCATTGTTCTGTTAATACGCATCACACACACACACACACACACACACACACACACACACACACACACACACACACACACACACACACACACACACATCCCCAGTTAAAACACAGTGCCATGCAAAAACATAATCATAATACCACATTGTCTCCTGACTCCATCCATCCTTCCTGTCATTTCACCAACATAGATAGTTTGGATGGAGTTGAATTATTGGGAGTATGCACCATGTTGAAAATATAAGGGAATAGTGATTAACACTAAAATAAAAGACTGTCTTTTTTGTATTTCCCTAGTTTCACCTAATAATGGCGATTGTGTCTTATGAAATTGTTAACAGCAAAAACCTAATCACCTTCCGTACTATTTTTCTAAAGCATACTGGTTATATAAATATACCAAACATTAGATATCATTGATGTCGTGTAGTTTACTGAGTCTTGCAACTTATTTCTCAGGTTACAGAGATAAGTAATAGTTGGTAGCTTTTACCCTGCTGCCTGCAAACCATCAGGCCCCACCCAACAAGTCAGGCCATTCATTCCCAGTTATCAGCCTATTACTGGTCATGCAGCACTGGTGACAGAATGACAGGTACAGCTCATAGACATGACATCCCTGAAAGGAATATATGAAGCAGGTTGGTAGAATGGAATAACGTTAATCTCTGAGATACAACAAACATAAGATGTTATGAAATACTGATGAGATTTCTGCTATTCATTAAGCAGCATACATCTAATTTAGGGGTACTGGAACAGCCAAATGCCACATTTCCTCCAAGTTAGAGAGAGGCCTGTTCATGAGACACTGTCCTAGTAAACCTTTCAGTTGTGCGTTATACTTCAGAGAAAATCAGTGCAAAATGTAGCATATCGTCAGCACTTGGTACCCTCCCATGCAGAATGGCATCCCAGCATGCACTGTAAAGTGCCAAGCTGCAGCATGTATATGGCCCTCTTATACAACAGTGTAAGCAGCCTATCTTTGTGGCTTGCCATCAGTAGGCCTGGTGCACCAGAATCATTCTCTATAACAATAAAAGAGCTATGGGAGGGAGTACAAGGAGACATGCGCACTACCACAGCACGCAGAGGAGAATGGTACTACTACATGTAACATTTTTTGAGATAGCAGAAATACCAGTGCATTTTGGTATTTCTCTGGCACAATAATCTTTCTAATCTCCTTCCCATCTCCCTTGGTGTCCCTCAGGGCTCCATATTAGGGCCGCTCCTATTTTCCATCTATATTAATGATCTTCAGTCAGCAATTCCACATTCTACCTGCATTCAGTATGCAGATGACTCCACTATTATCTGCTCAGCTAGTTCTCAAATTGGACTGCAGACCATCACCCAGAATGCATTTAATACTATTGAACAATGGTTTACAAACCGCTGCCTCCTACTAAATCCAAAGAAAACTAAACTGCTACTTTTCTCCCCAACCCACAAGTCCACCCCTACACACTTTACACTCACATCTATCAATGCTACTATTATCTCTGCAGACCTAACTACCAAACTCCTAGGAATATCTATAGACAACAACCTCAACTTTGACACACATATTAACAGTACTATAAAAACAGTCAACAAGAAACTTGGATCCCTCTATAGAATCAAACCCTTTCTTACTCCAGCAGCCAGGACTGCTATAGCCAGAACTCATCTCATCTCTGCTCTACTCTATGCCTCACCCATTTATACAAACCTTTCTAAAGCCAACATTAACAAGCTGACTGTATCCTATAATAATTTCACCAGATTTGCTGCTGCCACTCCTTTCCGTACCCATCACTGTCTAAATCTTAAACAACTTGATTGGTTAGAGTTTCTACACCATCTGCACTTTTCACAGCTTACTATTGCCCACAAAACCCTGTATCAACCCTCCAATACTCCTATTCTTTCAAGCCTACTTACCCTCTACCACAATCCTAAAAACTTACGCTCTTCTAATAAACTTCTGTTTAACACCTGCAGATCCAACAATTTAGCAGGTGACTCCCTCTTCTGTAATACCATTGGTAAGCTATGGACTCTACTACCCACTGAACTCACAACTCTCTCCTCTCATACACGTTTCAAAAAGAAGCTCAAGCTTTATCTCATGACACACTGGCTATGTTCCTGTTCTATCCCTGACTAACTGCTGTTTTTCTTCTCACTAATTACCACCTGCCTCAACTAGCCTTCCCTACGAGATCTGCTTATTATGTATCTTTGACTGAATTCTTCATATATACACCTATATCTCATCATTGATTACTGCTCTGGCCATGCTTAATGGTAGTATAGCAGTTAACATTGCAAAAAAAAGAAAAAACAAAAACTGTTTTCCCCTATTCTATACAAATCAGCTCTAATCAATACTATTTTCTATATTGTCTTTAGTGTACAACTTATTGGTACTTCTTTATTGACTGTATTTTGCATATGTTCTTCTGTATACTTTTTCAAGTTTGTACTTAATATGGGTTCTTAATGTATATTGTTTTATTGTATATTGCTTGTTGTGTTGCACATGGAGCTCTTCTCCCCGGGTCTCTACTGAAAATGGACATGTATCCAGCTAGACTAGCCCGGTCAACAATTGTAAAATAAAAATAAAATAAAATAAAAATAAATTTTGTGTGTGTAAAACAGAGGAAGGTCTGGATAGTAAGCGCTATATATTTATTCTATGGAAAATACAAAAAATATACACAACCCTCAAAAAATTATATTGGCACTGTTTGGGTATACATTTAAAATAAAACACTGACCTGAACTGGCAGAAAACAACATTAACGGCAAAACTGACTCATGTCTAACTATATATTCTAACTATAAAAATATTGAACAAAAACAGCTTAAGCAGAAAGATAAATTCTAAAATAACCTTTAGTAAGCTAAAAAACATATCTAAAAATCAAATGACACAACAGGAAATATTAAAAAGTACCTTAGAACTATACCATAAAATAACCTACAGGACATTTTGTTTATAACACAATATGCAAATTACATATGGCTCTGTTCGGGAGAAACCTAGGCAGTTAATGTATCCTAGTAAGGTCAATGGGAAATATTGCAGTAACATAACAAATCACCGAAAAACTGGATTACTATAATGTACGAAGGTCTGTTTTTATAATAAATGGAATAACTTGTATTATATGATTGGTGAACTCGGTTTATGCCATTCATCACAAAACTTTTTCCCTTATCCTTCATTTATGAAACATTTCATGTATCACACACCAGACCAGCATGTTTCCATATTTTGCCGAGTGCCAAATTATAAAGGAAGATATGTTTGGAGTGGCATACAATGACAAACTTTCTTGACGCACCCAATTTTAAAAGGGACCTACCTGATTCGTCAAAGTGTATGTCAATAAGGAATCGCACAGTTCTTCATCTGAATACAAATACCATTTTTCACTTCCCCAGACTCTGGAGTAACAATAAACTGGTGCAGCTTGCCAACTAATACATTTTTGCATATGCATATCCCATTTAAAGCAAAAGTTAGTCCCAGCATGGCTGTTTAGCTTTCCATGTAAGGTGACAGTAGAATTACAGGCAGTACATAAGGAATGCTCATATTCATGAATACAACATCTGACAAACAGGGGAAGAATCGCCACATTATCAGATATGGGAATTCTAGGTGGTAGCACATTAGAGATGTTACAACATGATGTTGTCTCCTATGCTGGGGTTGACTTTACAAGCTAAATATAGTCCTTTGCATAAGGGAGTACTCTCTGCAACACCCTTGGTCCACCACCTGATTATTCCCAGTTGTACTGTTGGTATAACAAGTTATCCCTTTTACTGCCTGCAGTACTTCTGTACAATTCCTGTAATTCAGGTACATCTGGCATTGTATAGTTGACACAAAGATGGAGGCCTGACATGAGATTCAGCCCTTATTGGCCTTCTCCATGAATAATTATCATGCTTCATTAACTCAGAATGTTTCTTAACAGGGCCATTAGCCTAGTAACCTCCTATGATCCTATGTAATTTTATATCTGTAAATAAGTTTCAGTATGTGGAGCAGTAATTCCCTGCATAGTCTCTGCAATTGTCCTTGTGCAATCCACCATCCCCGGATCGATGTCACATTGGGGAGGAGCAGACTGCCTGAATCTTTCGTAATCCAGCCCTGAGCATGTCATCCAGCAATTATCACCACTCTGAGTGTGCCATCTGCTATTTTTTGCATGTAACCAATCACTGCTCTTAAGATACAGATATGTAAAAAATAAAACTCTACACATTGAACACAAAAAATACACAGACTATAGAAAACAAAACAAATTTCAGGTTAAGAACTCAAACCCCTGAAGAAATGAAGTTTTACCTTAAATAAAATGAAAAGTGTTATTTATTTTATTTGCATTTTGTTACCAGGAAATGTTGGGGACTAGACTTATGGTTAAGATGTTTATCTCACAGACCAGAGGTACAGGCTTTGAATCTCACCATTGCAAATTGGCTAGGCTTAAACTGCTCCACAAGGGCAGCTAGCCTAGTACTTACATATGAACCTAACTGGCCCATACAAGATCCTGTTTAAAGTAGGCTTGGGGAGAAAAGCTCAAAAACAAATTACAATTATATAGTAATGGACATTCTAGAAAATATTTAAAGCGCACAGTAATAAGCATTCCAAAAGTGATTTATAACACAGAGTGAAGTAAACACTGTAATTTTCTACAAAATACTGTACTTTGATATGTAAGGCTGTACATAGTAAAACTAATTCAGGACTGGCAAAAGATCATCTACTAGTATTAATATGATACAAGGACTGAGGACGATGCTCATAATATATACACTATATACACAATTAAAATGACTTAATCTAAAAAAAAAATGAAACAAAATATGAACCAATCCAGCCAATCAGCATATGGCATTATCACAGAAAATAAAACTCTAAACTAAAGTATATTAAGTAAAAAATCCACGACACTGCCAAAAGATACACCAGCTGTTTATTACATCAAGAACATACTGAGCGCTTTCACCCATCATTCCATGATCTTCTTCAGAAATTATTAGATTAAAGATTAAATGCGACCCAATTTCCTGGTATTAATGAATACATCAGTATATCAAGTGTATTAAAATTAAAGAACATTTTAGGATGGGATGTTTTTATTACACATACTTTATTTTATTTATTCTATTTTTTACATTGTGGTTGTTTATTGTAATTTTTGGTATGGGTATTGATTAATTCAATTTGTTTTAAGTAATTAAATAATTTAGGGTTGATGGTTTTAATATAAAAGGGGCAGGGTAAATTGCAATGATTTGTTCTGATGAAGTCCCCATTTTGAGGGAAGAAAGTGCTAAACCATTTGGTAATAAAGTTATTCATTTTTATAAGGTTGAGTTTCTCCTGTAAGTGCCATTTTCAAGTGTTTATTTATGTTGGAGCCCTTGGTTATTCATAATGGCCAAAATAACCATCATAAGTTCAAAGGTGTTTACTAGGCTAACAACCACAAGCTTCTTTTTATGCTTAGCCATGCATCTCAAATCTTTTACAAGTTCTGATACCCTTGATAAGTCTAAGCATGGGCCTGGAAGATGAACCATATACAGGTTACCTGTTTGCATCAGAGACATAGGTGCCAAACCAGGGAAGGATTTCCGGTTTCCCATCCAATTGTCCAAGTTACATTTGAATTAGATTAGTGAAGAAATCTGCTTCACATGGATGGGGAGCCTGTTCCATAGACAGGGTAGTCTCTGGGATACATACCTATCTCTCCAGCAGATCCTATTTATATCACAGGCAAGGTTTAAGTCTTTAGAATGGGTAATTCTGGTACTGTTTGTTTTGTGGATATGCAGGAGGTTCATCAGAGTAGGGTCTGATAATTCCCTGTATGCCAGGCATAGATCTCCCCTCAAAAACCTGTAGGAGACAGAATACAGGTTTAGGGCCTTGAGGCGCTCTGCTTAGGACATATTACTTATGCTATGTATTCTTTTAGTGAGGAACCTCTTTATACGTTCCAGTTGTAGGATATGCCTGGTAAGGTACATACCAAAGGGGGCATTGTACTCAATGATAGGTCTGATGAATGCCGAATACAGTGGAACAATGACTTCCTTGAACTTGGATGCCATACCTTTGTTTATAAGTTGCTCTACATAGAATGATTTCCTCATCACTGTAGACACGTGATGATCAAAGGCTACATTACTATCTAAGTGTGTCCTTAAGTCCCTGACTACTAGATCAACTCTAAGGGGTGTGTTGTCAGTATGATAGTTACCAGGAATGGATGACTTCCCAAAGGATACTATTATTCATTTCTTGGCATTTAGTTTTAGTCCATGACTCTGACACCAGTTGTTTGTCTGTGTCAGCCCCTCCTGGAGAACATTTGTGTCAGTGTGAGATTCAATGATAGCTCCTAATTTGCAATCATCTGCAAATTTTTTCAGCCAGAGACCAATGACATTGGCCTTGTCTTCTGAGAAGTAAATGCCAAAAAGGGGCGGTGTAAGGACTGATCCCTGAAGGACTCCACTTGTGACTGGCCTCTTTATAGAGGTGGACTCCGCAATTCTAACTTCCTGGGTCCTGTCTGTGAGCCAGTTGGCTGTCCACTGGGTGACATACGGGTTTGTGCCTAACCTCTTGAGTTTGTCAACAAAGCCAGAGTGAGGCATTGTGTCAAATACCTTGGCCAGGTCAAGGTAGACAGTGTGAATAATTTTGCCCTCATCCATTGCTTTGCTGTCCTTCTCAAAGAAGTCCACCAGGTTGAGTAGGCATGATCTGCCCTTGACGAAACCAAACTGGGTTGGATTCAGTGTCTGGAGGTTTGCTATATCTCTGTTGATCATCTTCATGATAATTCTTTCCAAGAGTGTACATATAAGACTAGTGAGACTTATGTGTCTGTAGTTTCCAGAGTCTGTAGATGGCCCACCTTTGTGAAGAGGGATGACTGTTGCTTTTCTCCATTCATGAGGCATGAAGCCTGTTTGGAGGTTACAGTTAAATAGTAATTCCAGAGGCCCTGACAGGTCATGTTTCATGCTATTAAGAAAGCATCCTGGGATATTGTCTGGGCCCATTGATGCAGTGTTTTTGGTCTTAGAGGGAGAGCATGAAGGACCTGTTCCCTGGTGATAATAGGGGGAGTTATATTTGATGATATTTCCTGAGGGAAGGTTGAGGGGGTGAGAGGAGTAAAGTTGGAGCTGGATTTATCAGCCAGGTGGTTTGCTATATCTTCTGGCTCAGTATAGGTGGCTCCATTTACAATGAGCTCTGCACACAATTGTGTATTGCCTTTGAAGTTGTGGACATATCTAAAGAATGCTTTGCGGTTGTCCTTGGCCTGGGAGGCCAAACTTACCTCAAATTTGGCTTTGTAGACTTTATTTGTCCTCTGAGTTGTTTGTTTATTTTGATGAGAGTGCTTTTTCCCTGCTGGGTACTGCACCTCCTAATTTTTGCCATGATTTTCTTCCTCCTGTTATACATCCGATTGATTTTGTGATTCCACCAGGGTGGCTTGTTTTTTGAGTTAGTTCTGTAGTTCTTCCTGGTGAGTACAGCTGCCTCTATGCAGCTATTAACATGCTTGTACAGGGTTTCTGTGAACAGTCCTGCAATAGGCAGAAGTGTTCTCAGGGTTTATAAGGGCTTGAACTTTTGCCAGGTTCTCACTTAATAGCAGGAGGTTAGCCTTAGAATACTTCCTGAATATTCCCAGTTTAGCTGGGGGTCCAGGTTTTATTTTTACTTCAAAAGAGACCATTTTGTGGTCTGACCTTACCAGGGAAGACATTACAATAGGGGGTGTGTAGCACTCTCCCATTTTAGTGAAGACCCAATCCAGTATGGTTGCACCCCTGGTTGGTGTATTGCCTATCTGGTCCAGGGAGTTTGTGTTTACAAAATCCAGGAATCTCTGTGCATGTATGTTTGATGTTGTATAGGATTCCTAGTTAATGGTGGGGTAATTAAAGTCACCTATGGATATGGTATTGGGTTGGATGGTTAGTGTTTCTAATAAGTTTAAATACATAATATGGGTTCCCTGGGTCATAGAGCAGGCTCTCTAATTGCAAGGAAGTGGTATTGGATTTTACCTATCGTGATCTGAACATGGGGCAGCTCAAGTGCATTGTACTGTTTGAACTGCCTTGAAGTATATTTATTTTTGAAAAAAACTCAGTTCCCACTAATTACCACATTGATGGGAGCCCACTGAACACTGAAGGTGTTATAAGAGATCTGGGGACACAGGTTGACAGCAACGTCTCCTTTGACCACCACATTGCACTATGGTCAGAAAGTCCTATGTGGCACATCTCATTACCAAGAGTTTTGCATCCAGGAAGAAAGAGGTCATCATCTCTCTCTACTCTTCCCTCATTAGGCCAATCATCGAGTATAATGCCCCATTTGGCATGTACCTCACTAGACACATGCAACAGCTGGAATGGCCACAAAAGTACCTCATGAAGAGGATCCTAGGCCTTAAACACATGTCCTGCATGGACAGCTCAAAAAACTCCAGCTATTCTCTGTCTCATATCATCTACTAAGAGGCGATCTCTGCTTGACTTACAAAGCCATGTCTGACCTAGCTGTGTTAGAAATGCTACATCTAAAGAAATCCAAATCCCTCCGCACCACACGCTCCAGAGATCTCAACCTCATTACCACAATCAGCAGAACAACCTGGAAGAACAGGTTCATAACCCAGAGACTGCCCATGCTCTGCAATAGACTTCCCATACATGTCAAGCAGAGCACCTCACTGGTCCTCTTCAAGAGAAATCTTTTTGAGTGGATGGGAAATAGAAAGTTCAAACTGGGGATCACTGCAGTGGCTTTACTTGATAGAAGCACTGGGAACTAATGTTGGCAGCATGATGTCAGGGTACTTCTGTGGGCTAGGCTTGTAAAGGCTCCAGGGCCATTAGCCTAGTACACACCTATGAACCTATAAATAGTGACACCTCCACCTTTACTCCCTGCCTATGAAGTAGGTGGAATAAATGTGTGGAAGGCATTATAACCCTGCACTGTTGGTGTGCTGTCCACAGCTTTAAACCACGTCTCAGAGACCGTACAGACATCAGCATTCTCTAGGGTAAGGAGAGCTTCCAGGGAGTGGAGTTTTTTGTTTAGGCTCCTAGCATTGAGCAGTAATACCTTTAGATTTTCTTGGTTTTGGTTTGCTATGTCATAAGTACTTTCAGTTTGGCATTGCCTAAAAAGGCAGTATGGGGGAAGACAATGTTTTAGCTAATATTCGAAAGCCTAGAGTGGAGAGGTGCAGAACCTCCCTGGCAAAGCAGCATGGTCTGCTGACCATCTTCTTCCATGCTGACAGATATTGCACCACCTTAGAATGACACCAGAAACTTAGCCAATTATTAGTCAATCATCTTTTGTTCATATTGTGGCATCATCCTTGGAGAAGGTAAAATGCTGCTCAATGCTAGGCTCATACCAGCCTGAGACACATATTCTGAGAGCTCTATGATGTCTCTCTTCATATAGTCTAGGGACTAGGTCGTTAGGTCGTTTACTCCCACATGGACTATGACTGAGTCATATTGGTAATTGTGATCCAGTGACCTGAATACATGCATAATGTGGTGAATCCTAGCCCATGATAAGCAACTGACCGCGTCTTTCTCCTTAGTCAGCCTGGTGAGAGGGGCTTCAGTGTGTCTGACAATGGAGTCTCCAATGACTAGAATGTTGGATTATGTGGTCACTTGCCTTATGAGCTTAGAGGTAGAGGCTCCATGAGATGTAGCTCTATGTGTTTATGTATGTGTTGTTTTGAAAGAATGCATTTGGGGCTGCTGAGGGTATTTCTTATGTGTACTTTGTCTAGGAGGTCTTTCTGGTTTAGGAAGGTTACATGTAAGTGCCTTAGTATATGTGGGTCTCTATGTCTGCTTTGAATTGTGCGTGATGGGTGCAGCATGTGTACTACTGCCAACCTTATTGACATTAGGAGTACTTTTATGTGACGGCTTTGCCTCCAGTGATGTTGTGTAAATACATCTCTCACATACTGTATCTGTTCGTTTGAAAATTAACTGGTTGTCAGTAAACATGAGGCAATTTCTACATTGCCTCAGGATGCCCATATCCACCAAGCCAGTAGCGGAGACAGTAGGAAAGTTCATATCCATGGCAACAGACCCTTTTTTATTGCTTAGACTGTTGGAGTGAATGAATATCAATCACTGTCAGGAGTATCCGGTTTGCAACTATGTGAACAGGGCTTGTCACTGCAAACTAGATGTCCTGTGTGCAACTAGATATTGGAGAAATTTAAATGATGTTTTTACAAGAAAAATGTCACCCAGGGTGTCTGAGTCTGTACAGAGCACTGCCAAACACTTGAGGGGAAACATAGAAGCGATAACTCTAAGAAAAGCAAAAATTAAATAAAATAAAAGTACCACCAAAAATGGCCACTGAGAAGGAGAAATAGAAATCCAGATTTAATGGAACACTTAGCGCCTCGGCATACACCGCCTTCCAAGAGTAAAACACACTTAGCAAAACAGCTTTAAATACTGTTACCATCATTACAAAAAACAATACCCTCCCCCCAATTATTCAGTAATTCAATTAAATCACATACTTCCAGTTACACTCTTTGTTAAGCCTGAAAGGCTCCAAGGTACCAAACTTTAAAATAAAAAGAGTTTCTTTCCTAAGTAATTTATCTTTTAAACTGGTATGTTTTGCCAAGCATACTTCAATCTTTAGTAAAACACAGCCTTTAAGATTGTCAGGGCTGGATTTGTGGTAATGTAAAAAATGATTACCTAATGAACTTTCCTGTTTTTTTCTTTTTATATCCCTCACATGTTCTTGAAGTCGAACCTTAAAACTTCTGTATGTTTCTCAAGTATAGAACAAGTACATTTCCAGACATAAACAATTCCTTCTGTGCAACAAGTAAAATGATGCCTAGGAACAAATCTAATTTCATTAATATGTGAAAAGGAGTTAACCAAATATTTACAAATTGAGCATCTATTACAAGAGACAGTGCCCCTCTTGACCACAACATTTCTATTTATACTAACTTCTGGGGGAAGAAAATGGTTATGTGCCACCATATCCCCTAGATTTATTTCTATTTTATAAGAAATTTTAATCTGTTTAGGTAACAAATAGCATAAATCCTTGTCCTTTAATAACACGGGCCACAACTATTTAATACTCTTAACAATTTTATCAGTAGGTATATTAAAAGTAGTAATAAAAAAAAACTCTCTCTTATTACCCTTATCCAGAGGTCCAGAGGTCCATTATGCTTAACAGTAGGGGCATATCTCACATCATTAATCAAATTAACATTAATGTTGCACCTCTCAGTTCATTGCATTCAAGTGTATTTGGGGCTGCTGAGGATACTTCTTATGTGTACTTTGTTTAGGAGGTCTTTGTGGTTTAGGAAAGTTACATGTAAGTGCCTCAGTATATGTGGGTCTCTGTGTCTGCTTTGAATTATGTGTGATGAGTGCAGCATGTGTACTACTGCCAACCTTATTGACATTAGGAGTACTTTTATGCGACAGCTTTGCCTCCAGTGGCATTGTGTAAATACATCTCTCACATACCGTTATCAGTTTGTTTGAAAATTAACCTGTTGTCAGTAAACATGAGGCAATTTCTACATTGCCTCAGGATGCCCATATCCACCAAGCCAGTAACGGAGACAGTAGGAAAGTTCATGTCCATGGCAGCACACCCTTTTTTATTGATTAGACTGTTGGATTGAAAATATCAATCACTGTCAGGAGTATCTGGTTTGCAATTATGTGAACAGTGCTTGTCACTGCAAACTAGATGTCCTGTGTGCAACTAGATATTAGAGAAATTTCAATTATGCTTTTACAGGAAAATGTCGTTCAAGGTGTCTGAGTCTGTACAGAGCACAGACAAATGCCAAATACTTGAGGGGAAACTAATACCTAGACCCTGAAAATATGAGGATGAAGTATTTAGCCAAGTATTCTGAAGTTAGAAAGGACTCAAGCAGTATTTACTGAAAACAAAGCCTTAGCTTGTCAAAAATGATGAAAAGAGGGGAGTCACATGAATGGCTACTGCCTGCCTACTAATAATGCCAGTCTCACCACAGCTTCAGTCTGTTGGGATACAATACTCATTTGCTTCGTCAGTCACCAGAAGCAAAATGTTAGCACCAATCCCAAGAAGAAAATGAGGCCACAGCCTGCTTGGTGTTTCACAGTCTTGTCCCAGATGATGCAAGGGTCTGTAGGCCTGTAGCCTTTTTCTAGTAGATTCCTCAAATAGCAACCAGACCAATCAGGTATGTTAAGCACAGACGCTGACTCTTTACTCATTCTTTCATATAAGAAGAGGGATGAGCATGCATGCATGCCTTCTAACCCATCAGGAAAATTACATCTGTTTTTCCTACTAAATGACCAGCCATCTTTTTAGGAGATCAGAAATGGCTTACACAATACACATTCATGCATGCCTGTGGTCACTGTTTGTCCCCCCACATACATATTAGTAAAGATGTTCAGATTTTTTCTTAAACACACAAAACAGTCTAAATAATGTATCTAACTATTTATAGTATGTGCATATGCCTGAAGTAAAATATGAGAACATTATTAATATGATACAAATACAGAGAAAAGACAAAATGAGAATTAATAATATTAAAAGAAATCTTAAGTAACTTTGTGTTCTCTTAACATGTAAAGGTGTAGTTCCCTTGAAGAAATTCCATTAAAGATGCAACTTTTTTCAGTGGATTCTTGGAAAAGAATCTAAGAAATATTTTGTTTTCTTACATGTTCACTTCTCTGATGGCTGTCTCTTGTAGAGGGGTCAATAATCCTTGAAGAAGAAACAGGCTTTTTCCATTTTCTTGTTAGTTTTTTTTTCTCTTGCAACAGCCAAAATTGTCCATAACAATTCTCATTGCTCAAATTATAGTTATATGATACATTTAGTAAAATTAATGTTTTTAACATGGGGAAAAATTCAGACCCTATCATTTTCAAAAAAATTACGTTATTCCACTGTTTTTCTAACTTACAACAGTCATAAAATATGCACATATAATCTGTGTTACAAATTTGGTTACATCTCCAACATTCTATGTTGTTACTTTTATTAAACATTATCATTTTATTGGGTGGTAGGAATGTTCTGTATAAAAATTTCCACATAAAGATATGCCAGTATTGGGTCCAAGAAGTATATCTTATATAGATTCATCATAAGGGATTTACTGAGCTCATTCAAAGATATATTGTGACCTGTTTTAATATGATTCCAAAAATTGCCATTTAACATGGTCTTATATATAATAAGTATTTTACAGAGATGTGATACTGTGTTGTTTAAATCAAAATTATTATATAAAATGTCATACAGCAATTGAATTAATTTTGAGGGTTTATTATGTTGTGAATGTGCAAGAGAAAAATAAAATATTTTGGGCATGGATTTTAATACTTTGTAAAAGTATCCAGTCTTGTGGGTTTGATTAAATTCTGCTATATTTTTTTAACTTCTTTAACTTTTGTATTATTATGACATCGGTACCAACAAATACATTCATTTAATTCCAAATTCCCATTGTCTAATTTTGATTTATATAATTTTTCAAAACACATTTTGTCACTTTAAAAGGAATGAGAATATCAAAACAAAGGTTTATATCAGTGGTACTAAATTTCATATTTTTGAAGGTTTTTAGAATGATATTAACATTAGCCAGAGAAGATGTATATTATATTGCATAAATTGCATAATTAGAGCCAAAATAATTATTAAAGATGTTATCCTTGGATTTAATAATATATTTCATTTTATTCGCATTGAAAAGTTGAAGTAATTTCTAGTTTGAGTTCTAAGTAGGTTTTATCCAGTTAAGGATAACTTTAAAATTTGTTGTTTTAATATTTTAGCATACACTTCTACATTAGGAAGGTTTATATCTCCATGAAATCGAAGTGCTATTCTTTCTTTTTTTTCCCCAAAGAAAATTTAGTAATAATTTTTATTTGTGATTTATTTAAAGATAAATTTATAGCTTGAATAATGTATTTCTATCACTGATTTTATTTGCTGTAACTATCAAAATACTAGCAATATTAATCAAAGTTTGGTTTTGCTGATTGTGGTAATGAGGTACCAGAAGAAGCACCAGGAATCCCCAAAACCAACCTCAAATGCTTTTCTAAAATCAGCTTGTCTGTCTTACTTTTGCAAAATGCTCACTGTTCTTCCTAATTTTTTGTTTTTAGAGTGACTGAATAATAAACTTTCTTTCTTACAAAAACTTTTTTACTTATATTTTTATATTTTACTTTTTAGTTTTTAAGCAAAGAACCATATTAATTGTGTATTTATCTAGATGTATCAAGATTTATTAATAGTAGAACTAGAGCATTCACAGTGCCATTTAACTCGGCCCTTATCAAGCCCATCATTGAATATAATGCCACCTTCATCATGTATCTCTCCAGACATATGCAACATTTGCAATTCCCACAAAGCTCCATCTTTATAATTGGTCTACTACAAGTTATTGAAAACAATCTGTCAAGGCATGCACGGATGCCCTTGTGATGAACCTTTTTGTACAGCCACAACATGAATAGCAGCAGAAACATTAGATCTAAGGACTTCCGTTTAGCTTGTTACATAAATAAGACATGTTGGGGAGACAGGTATGGGTCGCAGAGGATCCCCATGCTCTAGAACAAGTTCCCCATTTATGTGAAGCAGAGTCCGTCCCTAGCCCTATTTAAGGATAATCTTAAGTAATGGATGGGGAAATTAGAAATGTACCCCATGTCTTCCCCCTGTATCTGTAGTAGACAGTGGCAGACAGTAACTATGCCCAGTCTAACACACACACACACACACACACACACACACACACACACACACACACACACACACACACACACACACATACACTGTTTAGAAACTTCCTAACATGCCCCCTCCTAATAAATGTCCATGATACCTAGGGACACAGGTGGGTTGGGTTGAACAGCTAGGCTTATAAAGCCCTGGTGGGTGTTAGCCTAGAGTATACCTATGATCTGATAAAATTAACTAGATTTTTCTATGTGAAAGTTGCAGATGTGTTGTAATGAATTAGGTTTGGGAATTTTTTAGATGAGGAAGATGGAAAGTATGCCACTGCTAAAGAGAGTGTGTTAATGGTGGCAGGGACTTCAGAAGTGACATTAGCTTGGGTGAATCGCTGGATTTATAAAAGAGTAAAATCCTTTTTAGTCCTAAAATATTAGATTATCACTCATATTTCAATATAAAATCACAGCTAAGGAGGTGCACATCGGCTCTGCTTAACTATCCAGTCAATATGCTTATGATTACTGTACCTTCACACTGCATAGCTGTCCATTCAACATATCTATGATTTAAGCACCACTGTCTCCACTTTAACCAAAAAGTGTTGCATATACACTGTAACTTAAGCTGAATGTCAGATTTGTAATGAATATAAAGTTCTCAATGTAACAGTATGTTCTGAGAGCAACTGAAAACTCAAGACTCATGCAAAACAGTACTCCCTGCTAACACTGCCTCTTTCAGAATGTAAAACAAAGCACCTTCACACCAGTGCATGGCTGCACACCATGCATAATACCATGATCTCACCATAATGTGCACGTACCTACAGTTAACCACACCTGCCCACTCCCAAGTTGAAGCAAGTAGTCTTACCATACCTTAATTATCATGTTGTTTGATAGGCAAGGTTTAGAATTAATTGAACTCATTATTAAATATTATAATAAATGGGTGGAGGATATGATCAAGGTCATAACAGAGTTGGACATTAAAATCAAATCTGATTTAAACTTTGACTGCTAGAAATTTGAATATAATCGTATTTTCTCCAGCATTGACCAGCATATGCTTAAACTTAAAGGGAGCAAAATTAAAAAACTTGGAAGAGACCTTTTTGCATATGAGCAGGGTACAGCCTATCCCATGCCATCAGGGCTCAGGTGTGGCAAAAATCAAACCACACACTTAACCAGGTGACTGCAGGAACTGTTAGTACTGGTAAACGTATGACTAACAATAGAGACAATCTTGATGTTTTGGGTAATGATTCACTATCTATCAGCGATGACTTGGGTGACTGCCTTGATGAACCAGACCTTAATGAAGTAGACGAGGTTAGGAGGAGTGAGAGACTATTAAATGCCTCTCGACCCCCTAACGGCCCTCAACCTCAACCAAATGCTGCCTATAATCAGAATTTTCGGCAGGGCAACCACACAGGGGCCAGAGTGAAGCAAAAGCAGCCTCAACAATACAACAAGAAGATCAACTACAAAAACAACAAATGGAGGAACTAGGTCCAAAAGAGATTCCATCTGCTAGGGTTTTGCCATTAGAAGTGGTCGACCAGGTTATACAACAGGTCAGTCACGATGTAGATTCTCGTGTAATGGCAAACCATGTGGTTGTTGGCCCTTCAGTAGTTACCAGTCATAAAGGTGACTTTAAAGTTTATAACTTTTCAACGGTGACTATTACACTAGAGATGGCTGACCTTTTATCAAAAGGACATACTTTTGTCCCTACTCAAAAATTGGACCTAGTTAGAATGATTATTGACATTAAGCTTTATGTAAGAAAACTGAATTTATTTTTAATAATGGGTAACAATACAAATGGGCCAACTAATGTCAGTTCTTTTTCTGTACCTAGCACTTATAATCCTCCCTTACACCCAGTGTTACAAATGTTCGAACAGATTTGTGAGCTGGATGTGAGGCAAATCCTTAACACTAGTTGGAAGAAGGGACTTAAATTTAACACTTCTCAGGAGGAAAAGGATTATCTAGAGTTTATTAGAACAGAAAATATTTGTGTATGCAAACCAGACACGAGGGTGGACTTGTGGTTTTCGATAACATAGATCATGAGAGACGTATGAAGTTACTTCTTGACT
This sequence comes from Protopterus annectens, assembly GCF_019279795.1. Lineage (NCBI taxonomy): Eukaryota > Metazoa > Chordata > Ceratodontiformes > Protopteridae > Protopterus > Protopterus annectens. The sequence continues at coordinate 951,343,554 of NC_056728.1, forward strand.
CTCCAGCTTATCAGCCTAGTTCATGCTCGGAGATTAACAAAGTGTACCATCTTATTAAAAATTGTATCAATGATTTATTCATTGAGGGGAGAATTGAACAGAATATATGTAACTATAAACAATGTCTTTCTCTAGGTTTCCCTACTTGTTTGGTACTCCTAAGATACATAAGTGCTTGGATGATCCGCCCATGCGTCCACTAGTGGATGGACGTGATTCTCCTACATACCCTATTGCTAAATTCATTGACAATATGTTAAAGAAGTATTTGAAATCAGAGACGCAGGTGTGTAGGGATTCTTGATAGACGAAGTTGGTCAGAAGAGACTTGACAGGGTTTATACCCCTATTTTAAGTGTCAAGACCCAAGTTATGAATATATCCCCCTCCAATAACACTCCACCTCAGATTGATACCCAAATTCAATACAATGGTGGTAGTCTAGTACCTAATAACAGCGAACCATGCCTGAAGTTCATCACAACTTTTAGTTTGGACAGTTACCTGTTGACTGAGATTTTAAAAAAGAACTGGAATCTATTCAGGGTTACCCCACTGTTGTTATAGAAGATAGGTGAGTCTCCTAATATAACCTTTAGGAGAGGGAGAAATCTCAAAAACTTGTTGGAACAACAAAGTAGAAGTACCCCAAGAATCACAGGCATGTTCAAATGTGAGTCCTGTAGTATTTGCAGGCATATAGAAGTTACCAGCTCTTTTACAATAAATCGAGCTCAGGGTAAATTTTAAATTTAATTGCCAGTCCAAGAATGTTGTATATTTACTAGATGTAAATTCTGTCCAGCATATTATGTTGGGAAAACGGAGCGTAGACTCTGCGACAGAGTGTATGAACACCAATATGCAATTTCCAAAGAAAAATTAGAAAATGCTTTGGCAAAACATTTTCATTTATGTCAAGGACATAAATTTACATATATGGCTATTGACCAGGTATCCCAACCTTTACGGGGTGGTCCAGTCCCCCTTCACTTAGAGGAGCTTGAACTTGCTTGGCAAATCAGGTTAAATGCCTATAAATTCCCAGGTCTTAATGACATGTGTTCTATTAGTTGTATAGTGAAACGTAAAAATCTAAATAGATGACAAAGAAGGGTGTCAGTTGTGTTTGGGGACTAATTATAGAGTTACATATTTGTTTAAATATTTTTCTTCCCACTTTTACTAATATGTAGTGTAGTTTGTTTATAGTTAGATTTTTAATTCAGTGTTTCATGTTCTTATGGCTGCTTACTTTGACCGAGTATTTTTTGCATTGATTGCAGAGTAATATTTAGTACAATCTCTACAGTAATGTATTTTACTGTACTAAAGTTAAACTTATCCATTATACTGTATAGTTTAATTGTTCTGTTTTAATGGCTTTGTATTGAAAGTGTTAGTAACTAAATGTAATAGTATTTGTGTACTGCTTTAAGTAGCAATATTGATTTAAATGTAGGTTTTAATACGTCACTTCCACTTTGCTTTATAAATGTGATGTGGAGCGTATTTTTTTACTTCTGAAGAAGTTTGCTTTGGTGCAAATGAAAAGCGCTTCAAGTTATTAAAATAAAAGATTCACCTCCTGACTTGTGCAGTTTTTGTTGTTTTAAACAGTTCATTTGTTTTTGGCGTTTTTGGAGTCTTACCATGTATGACAGTTTGGTGGGTCATTGTGATTATGGCTTCCGGTTCTCTGCAGTGCTGTTTATGCTGCTGTTATAACAAACTGTAGTCATTCCCCTCAAGCAGACACTCCCTAGGACTAGGATGCCCAATCACACACAGCAGTATTAGAGCGGAGATGCAGGAAGCAACCTGGGCCCTGAACTTCAGTGTCTGTGCCTTTAGAAAGAGTTTAACTTGGCCAAATTGAGCATGTATTTGATGTTGTTGTTTGTATATAATAATGTGAAAGTTAATTTCTGTTGTTTAGATTTGTAGTTATGGTTGTTTTTGTTGAAGTGATGTATAGTATAATGTGAAATCTTACCGCGGATAAACAAGTAATGAGTGTTCTTAATATGTAATAGCAAAATTGTTCAGAATGTTCCATTTTGAAAATTTTATTTTAGTTAGAAGTACCACCTTTTCAAATGCCCAAAGGTGCAGTTTTGCAAGACCGACTATAACTGCAACCTGAAACGACTCATTCTTTTTTTCAGAATAAAAGCTCATGTGTTTCATATTTAGAATAATTTTTCTATGCCACTGTTATATGAAAGTTGGGAAATATTTTGACCTAAAATCTTAGAACTTTTTTGAGATTTTTTGGGGGGCTTTTCATATCAGACCTACAGGACCTTTTCCTGACAGACAAGGTGCAGGTAACCATTAAACTAATCACTGTGTTTCCAAAGTTGCTGTGCTTTATGAATTTCAACAGGTTTTGATTTCAGTATGGAATGTACACATGGCTGACAAATTGAAGCTGATTTTACCTAGCAGCCATACACATTCACACACGGCTGTCCTTAAATATATCCTTATTTGGAAGTTATTGATTCTGCTCAAGGATGTTTGATGGGGGGGTAAGGGGGAAAAAAAGCTCAGTGGATGTTATATTTAAATGGCAAATGACAAATTTGTCTGCCTGTTTTGCACAGAGGCTAGAGAATATAAAGTGCTATAGTCTTAACAAGCTGCATCGTACTGCTTACATCTCCAAACTTTAATTCTGTAGGCTACATGTTTATTTGTAAATATGCAAATAAATGTTCTTTGTGTGTTTGTTCTGCAATTCAATTATAAGTCATACTTTTGTTTTTGCAACTCTGCTTGGAATGAGTCCCATGTGTGTGTCTATATGGTGGGAATGATGTAGCAAGATGCCATCATGTTTTCGTTTAACACCACTCATAGTACAGTGCATCCTGCTGTGTCCCTCTGTGGTTCTGTCAAGTCATTGTGAATGTGTCCCTTGCCAACAAGAAGCTCAGAGTTTTTTTTTCACTATCTCGCAAGAGAGTTACAAAACCAAAGAGAGAGCCACAAAGCCAATTTCAATAAAAAGCATTCTAATAAATATGATCCTATTCCCAAAAATTATTCAAGTTATAAATTTACCCGCCCCAATCACCACCACCAGCAGCAGCTCCTGACACCAGCAGTAAAACTACATCTGAATGTGGAAATAGGCACTGAAACTGTTTGACTCACTTCCAGGAGCTGTCTAGTCCCACATATAGATGCAGCTGCTGTTTTACCAACATGTTCCATTGATCTAAATGGAATTTTCCATTGAGCCATCTTTGTGCATTGACAAATTTCACCAATGTACAGTGCTGACTTACTTTGGCATAGTGAACCCCAGTCCTCTTTTGGAATTAAGTGTAAGGTTCAGGTAGTATATACATTGAAAGAGGACTACTGAAACCATATTTTACAAACTCCTTCAAGAAGTAGCTATTCGATATAAGATTAAACCATGCCCAACACATTTGGAATCTGATGCATTAAGAGACAGATTCAAGGACAGTTTTGTGACATGGAAATGCAGGCATTTCCCAAAAAAATAAATAAATAAATAAAATCTTATGTGCTGTTGTGCTTTTTGAAGTAGTATATGCAGAGAAGGAAAACACAAACCTTACTTGGCATTCTCAGGTATATACCCAGTTCGGAAAGAATTTGTGGAAGTAATGCCTATAAATTCCAGGACACGTAAAAATTGGGTGTGCGTATCTGAAATAACAGGTGTGCCTAACTGTTGAAGAAATGACAGGTTGTCCAGATAAGCCACCATAATAGTAATGTGGGCAGGAGAGCTAAGGAAGCTACAATTACTGTCTTCTGCTTATTAGAACCTCACAATAATGTGAGCTGTGCTGGAGTGATTAATTGCTGGAGTGATTTAATGTATCACCCTGTATCCACTACTGCTTTTTCATTGTGCAGCGTATTAATAAAGGTATGGTGCCAGCTCTAGGGATGTGAGCACTCTACTATATTGCACACTCTTTAGAATGACCACTGAGTAGGATACCCCCTTTGACATGTGCCTGCCCAAACATCTCACACAACATAAATGCTCACAAGAATTTCTTACTAAGAAAATCAAGGGCTTAAAATCATGAAAACCCTGCAGGCCTTCTAAACACCTTGTCCCATTCACATTCATGCTACTTGAAGGGTGAGCTCCACCTTGCATACAGTGCAAAAATTATCCGTTATACATGCACAAATGCCTTGCATGCAGAGCCTCAATAAACCCTATCCTGTCAGACCTACTGCATATTTGCAGGTCCAGTGAGAGCATAAACACCTGCTCAAGAGAGATAAATTTGATTTTCAACATAAATAGAACATATTGGAGGAATATGTATGTATCACAATGAATACCAATTCCTTGGAATCACCTTCCTGTCCACATAAAGCAAAGTACTTACATGTTACTCCTAGATTCCCACGCTCCTATCCGCACCCTCAGAGCCAAAACTAAGACTCCCCCCTGGCTCACCAAAGAAACCAAAATCATAGCAAGAAGTAAAGCATGGGACAACTGGGGCACCTCCAAAGGCCCACTTGTCCATATTAAATTCTGACAACTAAGGAATGATACCAAGAAAGCCACATTGTTAGACAAAAAAAACTTCTATCAACACCTCCAGCAAAAATACCAAAACAAACCTCAAAAATGTTGGGCAGGCATAAACAAACTGCTCCACCGTAGCCAAACCTCCTCCCCCACCCCCTCAACTTGCGACCTTAAAACTCCAGAGGAAACTGCTAACATCATTAACAATTTTTTTACCAAAACCATCCAATCACTAGCTAGCCAACTACCCCCCACCAGCTCTTTTCAAAACTCCTCCACAACCACTTCACTCCCTTTCACCTTCCAACCTGTATCTACATCGGCCATCTGATCTCTAATTAACAAACTAAAGCCCACTACCCTGGCAGCTAATCTCCTCCCACCAGAATATTTACAAAAAGGGGCAGATGCCATTGCATACCCTGTCTCGATCATAATAAACCGCACCTTGACTGAAGTCACTATCCCCTCTCTCTGGAAGGTTTTCCATGTCATTCCTCTTCATAAAGGAGGGAATTCTTTAGACCTCTCAAATGTCTGATCAATAGCCATACTATCACCACTGGCCAAAATTATGGAAAAGTGTGTCCACAACCAATTAATGCACCATCTCTCCCAAAATAAACTCCTGGCCAAATCTCAGCATGGTTTTAGGCCACAGCACAGCACCACATCAGCCCTCCTATCCTTCTCTAACTCTACCAACAACAACCAAAACAATAACAAACTTACCTTAGCTCTCTTCCTAGATCTCTCTAAGGCCTCTGATATGGTCAATCACCAACTGCTTCTCCGTACCCTGAAGGAACTGTCACTGAATAGTAGCTCTATTAAATGGTTCCAACCTTACCTGTCTGATAGACAACAAGCAGTTTTATGGCAGAATACCCTATCCACACATCTACCCATTACTCTAGGAGTCCCCCAAGGCTCCATAATAGGACTACTACTCTTCTCAGTCTTTATTAATGACCTACCCACCATCATTCCCAAGGCCACCTGCATCCAATACGCAGACGACTCTACTTTAATATGTACTGCCTCCTCCTCAACTGAGCTTATGACCCTAACCCAGAATACTTTCAATGATGTAGAAAAATGGTTCGCAAAGCGTCAGCTTCTATTAAACCCCAACAAAACTAAACTGCTTATCTTTCCCCCACCTGCAAATCCTCCTCACCATTCTTTACTATAAGTTCCAACAATAACACAATTATATCCCCAGATACTCGCACAAAAGTCCTGGGCGTCACCATCGATAACGCCCTAAAATATATCCATGTCAATAAAACCATCAAATCTGTCAACAAAAAACTGGGCTCCCTATACAGGATCAAACCCTTCCTCACTCCTTTTGCAAGAGCCACTATCGCTCGGGTCCCACCTATTATCTACCCTCCTCTATGCCTCCCCCCTCTTCACTAACCTGAACCAAGCCACCCTTACCAAACTTGCTAGTTGTTACAACCATATTGCTAGATTTGCTACAGGTGCTACCTACCTCTTGGACCCACCATTGTATTAACCTATCTCAACTAGGATGGCTGGAGTGGCCCAGTCTTCTCCGATACAAACAACTTATAATAACCCACAAAATATTATATCAACCTGAAAAATCACCAGCACTAAATAAGATCATCAAACCATACAGCAACCTGAGGTCACTACGCTCTGCTGACAAACTGCTGGTACAAACAACTAAGAGCATAAATATGGCTGGGGACTCTCTATTCGCCAACTCAGTAGGCAAAACTTGGAATATGCTACCTACCGAACTTACTCTCCAATCCTCCTTAACCCAGTTCAAAAAAGCTTCAAAGTACACTTCCAACATCATTGGCAGTGTCCCTGCTTAAACCCTGACTAATCACCACCCACTGTTCCTGCAAACTTTCCCTAAGCATTTCAATCTTATAATCTAATAAGTGTATGAATTCTTGAAGGGACTTAGCCCATAACTCCGTGTATTATTGTCTGAAATTTAAGCCGCATGATTTTGATGTTGTCTACAATGTTTGTAACCCTACTGAAAACTGCATATTATACTTATCTCTAAATGTTTCTAGTGTTCCTAATGTATTTGTACTCTGTTTTCTGGAGCTTTTCTCCCTGGGCCTCCGCTGAAAATGGACATGTATCCATTCGGACTTTCCCAGTAACAAATGTAAAATAAAATAAATAAATACTTCTCTTATCTTCTTCTTCTTCTTTCGGCTTTTCCTGGTTAGGGGTCACCACAGCGGATCACCTGTCCATGTGGAGGTTTACGGTGTCAAGTTACTGGCCCGGCGCCCAACCTTCCACAGAAGGCACACACACACATGCACTGATGCTTAGGGCAAATTTAGAGTATCCAATCCACCTACAGCATGTCTTTGGGATGTGGGAGGAAACTGGAGCACCTGGAGGAAACCCACGCGACCACAGGGAGGACATGTAGACTCTGCACAGAAGGCACCCCAGCCGAGGATCGAACCGGAAAATAAATACTTCTCTTATACTATCCAAATATATTTTGGATGCATGGATGGGTAAAATCACTTGTTTAACATCATGTCATGGATAGGAGCAACATGTAAATGTTCTACTAATCTCTGGTTTACTCATACTAAAATGTAAGGGCTAAAAACTTCATGGAAATGTTTGGCCAGGCTTCTAAAGACCCACACAAATCAGTAGCATAGTATATACCTCTGAACATATTATGACATTCTTTGGTACCATTTATTAATGCTTTTGTTTGTTTGTTTAAATATATGAAGAGATAATTTGTGCATGTATGAGGGATAATCTTTGGGTTGGTTGTCCACCCAGTTTGAGTTCAGTTTTGCAGTCCCCCAACTTTGCAAACTTTGTCGATATAATATATGCAGACTCCCTCATTGCAGCTCTGCAGTATGGCATTCCCCTTGCTGGCATTCCCTACATCTGTTTTACTCACAGTTTTAGTTACATCTTGCTGATGAATTTGGTATTGCCATTACCCATGTGACCAAATGCTTTCCATACCTTGATTCCCTGATAAGATTTACCTGTTCTTTTTTCTTTTTACCTCTCTGTTATTAATAACACTCATTCAGCATGGCTGTACCAAAATACTGCTCTGTTTCCAAAGTTGGTTAATATCTACCTTTTCTGACAGCCTCACATTTGTCCTTAGGGAAATTATTTAACTCTGACTGAACATATAACACCATAGTTGTTTAGGATTTGGTACTAAATGCTGTTGATGCAAGGTGTGGTCCTGCTCATTTGATGCTGTTTGTCTTCGAGCTGCATTCATTGTCTGTTCTACATTACAAATGAGGATCCAAAACCGTGAATGTCCTTTAATAATATCAGCTAGCCTTTCTCATTTTCTGTTTTGTCTTTCTCAGTCTGTTGTACACCACTGCAAAACTTGAAATCCACTCAGATCAGTGAATGTAGTTATCTTATGTATATCATGATTTTGCTTGTATGCATTTCATCTCATTTCATTTGAATTCCAGGTATCATGCATTTGATTATCAGAGGAATCTGTATATTTTCCATTGCTTCTTTATATGAACAGTATTTGAACTGTGTGTAACAATACAACACTTGGTGTTTACTTTGGTATTTACTTTGGTATTTATCATCTCTCTGTGTCTCTCTCTCTCTCTCTCTTTTTTAATTTTCATATACATGTTTTTTGTCTATAGTTTGTATTTGCCCATGAGGCCTGGGTTGTGGCTAAAAGGGTCCTTAGACCAGATCAACTACTTGATTAAAAAACAAAAAATAAAATCAATAAACTATAACCTTTACATTGTAAAAGGCTGAGACAGTGACTACAAACCACTCCATTCCCAAAAATATAAGCATTCCAAGGTCAGTGTGTGTTGGCTAGATCGTAGGTACATCTTAGATGGAGGCCTCTGCAACCATGTTTTTTAAATCTGTTTTATTTTATTTATTTATTTGGAATCTAGCCCAAAAATTAGTGTATTGTCAAATAAGTCTGCCGTGAGTGGCTTCTCATACCCCCAAACTACTTTACGTATTTCTTGTATCACTCACCGAACCATGTGAAAGGTATTTAATAGCTGGATGTATGATATGCAGTAAGCAGATATATGTCAGATAGTTCCAAATATTCCCCACATAGTTAAGTAAGAGGTTCAGAGATAAAATATAACGCTAGTTGTTCCTCTAGGAGTTAACCAGAAATGCATCAAAGAATAGGATTGGATCTCTGACCATAGCCAGTTTGTCATGTGTTTGAGAAATGAGTTTGAAGAAGTCCATCAAGACAACAGACCTCAAGAGATGACTTTCCTGAAATCAGTTGCAACAGCACATACCAAAGTCAAGTTAGGATTAAAGCTCTGAGCATAACTTTCTTTAGCACTTGGAACTTTAGGCAGAGCAGATAAAATCCATGAGGACACTGTATGCTTTTTAGAAGAGCTCATGTCCACCTATTCCTCTTATGATAACAGGTTATTTAGGCTGACTTTAGCACTACCCCTGATAAAGTAGTTTCAACCCCGTAGCTTGGGTAATGTGTGAACTTACTGAATGTATATTCCCTGTGTCAGGATATCTTTTCTTGCTCCAACAATGCATCTCCACTACCAAGAATGAGACTGTCACTAAAACTGCATTTAGTGCAGATTTGTATCTACCTTACTACCCCTCTGAAATGAATCTGTAGGATTTTCTTGGAAACTCAGAGTATGACAATTATGACATATCCAGGAAACCAATTAGTCAGTATTTAGAAGTTTAATTAGGAGATTGTTAGAATAATGAGGTTTTTGGTTAAGGAGTGTCTTCCAAAGAATTAGAAGTGAGTGGTTTTGTTATTAGCACTTTTAATGCAGATCCTGTAAAATACATCTCCTGTCATATCTGAGTTTTATTTCCTATTACCTTAACAGCTAGCCCTTGGAAAAACAACAAGAATAAAAAAGAAAACAAAACTTAACTGCAGCACTTCACTGATAACAAATGGGAAAGTCTTAAGTCTGCACTTGGTGAACTTGACCAAGTCTTAGTACCGCACTATTATTTTTCAGTGTACTCCAGTGAAACTAGTGCAAATGCTCCAGAGTGGTTTATGTGTCATTTAAAAATGTCTCCATCCAGTAAGGATGGTGCTTTGCCCACTAAAAATTAAGACATATGCACCAAGTATTTAAGAAAGAAAGACAATACACAGATACCAAAAAAAAAATACACTTCAAAGGCCTTTTTTCCGCATTGTCTTCCACAAAGAACTCTTAAATTTCAAGTCCTTTTTTCCTAATATTTATGTGTGAAAAGAAGTTACAGTTTACTCAAATTATACACACACTTAAATTCACCATAACTATAACACAGGCTGGTAGCTGGCATGTTCAACTAGGTTTTCGTTCATAGTTGCAGTAACCAAAGCGGGGAATCCCTCTCAAACCAGTATATGTAAAATGCTGTTGCCTACAGCCCATCTCATAAATACAGCGATAGACTCTGAAAGGAGAACCTAACTGTGACCATTTTGTAACACACAAACACACGCGCACACATACACACTAATTTTTTGTCTTCCTTAGTGATTATTTCTATATCACTTGCCTCTGTCTACAAAAACATGAAGTTACTGATGTAATTCATTGAAAAATATTTACTTCTTTCAGCTCTGTGGTCACGTCCAGTGTGTACATGACCTCTTTAGAAGTTTGTTAAACAAAGCTGCGTCACAGCACCATAAGATGTCATGTCGGGCCAATCTGAATATGCTTTCAAAGTAATGTGTGAGGCTGGACTTGAGACATTCTGTAGCATCCAAGAGGGCCAGGTGACTGTGGGTGCATGTAATTTTGACTAAAGAGAATTAGATAAGGTATACATTTTCATTTGAAATTGTATAGTTGGAAATTATTGGATTTATTGAAGATGGTATGGGTTGCTTTGAGTTAAACTCTAGTGCGCATGAATTTGAAGGCTGGCAGCAAATTTAACTGTGAGGCTGTAAACCTCTTCAAATATTGGGAGTTGTGAGGATGAAGGGTTAGTGAAGCTGCAGCATGCAGAGAGCAGGATGGGTATCAGGGAAATCTGCACTGCAATGAATCAGGCACGATCAGTGAGGAAAGGGTGTGCCCAGAAAGTGTGCCAGGGTTTGATTTGTGTTGAAATTTTAGTTCACAGTTCTTGCTGATGCTTAACAGTTTTACAGTTGTGACTAGCTCAGCTGGAGATTTAGTCTTTGTTAGAATATGTAAGCAGGAAACTGTAGCCGAAGCAGCAGTAGCAAGGAAAATACCATGACTTGTGCACTCCTTATGTTAACAACTTGATCTATGACTACATTTGAAGAAAGCTACCCTGAAGTAAAACATTACTGCCTGTAAATGTCCTTACAGAGCAACTTGAAATCATGCACATATTGGACTCATTTAGCTAAATCACACTGTAGAGACATACTGTTTACAATCGCAGAAAGTAGCTGTGGTCCAAGTATCGAATCCTTTCTAACAGCAGTAGATCTTGGGAGTGAAATATCATTAACACATTACTTACTTGCCCCAATCAAGATAATGCCTGAAGTATTCTAAATGCAACATAGATAGCCCATAGTTTTCTGGAAGATAGAACACATTTTGTGGTTAACAATCAGTAGCTTTGGAGAGAGCTAAGAAATAAAAACAGCCATACTCTTTGAGGTACGTTTAGAAAGAAGATACTACACAAGCAAACTCAGCAATGCAGTTTGTATTCCCTTTCCAAGTCAGTAGCCATGTAATGTGTGAGCTCATAAACTGTTTGAAAGATTGGCTGTGCATTATTGCATGTGAATGAAATGCCCAAACAATTTAGTGAGACGAGAGAAGACAAATCACATATAGATGGATAGTTCTACAGATATGCCACCATTACACAAGGGAACAATAAAGGGAGATTTCCAGAGGTCTTCTTCACGGATCTATTTACATGTATACAAACTGCACCAGCTGCAGCTTCTCATCCCATTTTAAGATGCTCACGGATCAGACTATGTACTCTGCAGTACCTGCTCTTAGCCTGGAGACGAGGTGACAGATAAAAAATGGAAACACTGATACAAACTAGAGTCGTGGTGACCCAGAGAAGAGAGCAGTGGAGGGGATAACTGAAGCTTAGGTTGCTGTAGCAAATGTGTTTATGATGTCATCTGAGTAGGCATGGGAATTCATGTTTTAGCCTAAATAGACTTGCCAAGCAACAGTAGACTGGATGCTCTGCATCAGAAGCATTGTGGATTGTTTTTGTTTTGGGTCTTATGAATGAGTTTTTTTTTATTATATAGCAGGGTGTTAACTTTATTATCACACCGTTTGTAAGTGATACTGTTAGCATTTGTCTTGTCCTGCTGGTAGCTTTTCTTAATTATTTCTTCAATTTGTTTATTTATATTTGATTACTGGAGTTGTGCACTGATCACAGTGGGCCATTTGCAGGTACAGCCCAGGGGAATAGGATGGTTTATATTCATTTAACTGAATCAGAGAACATTTTTGTAGAAAAACTTCACTGCTAATAGCTAAAATATGAACAGCAGAGTGGTAGAGATGTTGAATTAAAGAACCCTGACAGTCAATATTCACAATTTTTCATTTTTTTTAATCTGATATTCACACACAGCCCAAAACCACCAAGTGTGAAATGGTCTAAAAACACACAAAAATCTACCTGTTTGTACATTTTTCAGGAGGGCTGTGCAAATTATATGTGTGTGTGTGTGTGTGTGTGTGTGTGTGTGTGTATATATATATATATATATATATATATATATATATATATATATATATATATATACCAACTCTGAGATCGCACTACAGTGAGGAAAAGGGTAAATTTCCTGATCCTCACTGTACCTCAGTCTCCATTCATGATATGACCTGTGCACTTTCATAAACACAGCAGCAGATTTCAAAATGTTGACTCAGTCCGTTCATTAAAATTCATTCAATATTTTAAGGTAGGGCTTTTAAGCACTTCAGTTATATGCTTTTGTGCAATTTAGAAACGATGTTGTGTAAGTCTGCCATATGAATGTAAACCAATAGGCTTGTATAAGATGGGTTATTAGGTGTTTGAGGCTGCAGCCATAATGGGCAGTCCATATTGTTGAGACAAGAGTATGCCTTTGCCTATGTTAGCTTTGGCTGGATTGGACAGAAGAAGCAATAGCTTGTTCACCCAAAAAGTAGTGTGTTGATCTTTTTGCATGTGTTTTGAATTTGTCATGAAAAGTTAAAAGATTGGTCTGGTAGTTTCTATGGCAGTAATTTTAACATCCTTAATATTAAGGAAGTTGGCTGCTTTGGCTATTTCTAGTTGGTTCCAAATAGCATTGCTTTTATTTTTGAGGAATTAAGTATAAGCTTCTCACCTATTAGCCACTGAGTGAGGGTTTGGAGGTCGTCTTGGAGCTAAGTTTGTATAATAGAGAGGGATTTGTTTGGCCTGTAGATGACCATGTCATCTGCATAAAGAATTTGAGGTATCTGAGGATGATCAGATGGGAGTTTGTTGATAAAGATGGAAAACAGCAGAGGGGCTAAAGTGGAACCCTGGAGCACTCCTTTCATAAGAGGAGCTGTTTCAGAAGTGGTGGTGCCTGCTTTCATCTTGAAGGATCTACTGGTGAGGAAGTCTACAAACCAAGGTTTTGCATTCTCACAAATGCCTATTCAATCAATTTGTCAAATAGTAAGTTATGATCAATTATATTAAAGGTTTTGGTGAGGTCAGTAAAGATGGCTCTTTTTAGGTTACCTTTACCATATTGGATAGGATGTCAATGGTGAAGGAGTAGAGTGCTGTTATAGTGCTGTGTCCAGACCAGTTTCCATATTGCTTCCTGGACAGAAGATGGCATTGATGTAAATAATGTAAGTAAACAGTAATTTGGTTGTAGATAATATTTCTATATTTTACTTGAAGTGGGAAAGATAGGATGGAATTGCGAAGCAGTGGTTACTTCAATAATTTTTGAATGGGACAGTAATTTTGGAATAGGAGTGACTATTGCTGTTTTCCATATCCGAGGCATAATCTTGTTAGTTAAGCAGAGGCTGTATATGTGCATGAGAGGGTGGCAGATAAAGTGCTTACAAAGATGAATAAACCAAATGTCTAGGTTATCTGAGCCCGGGGGAATATCTGTTTGTGTTTGGTCCAGTTGTGTTTCAGTCTCTTATGTTCTAATCTTTTTGAAGTGGAATAATGGAATATAAAGGGGTGAGGGTGGCTGTGGGGGTGGTAGGTTTGTCTGTTTCTGTGTGGCTGGTTGCTGAACTTTTTGAGGAAGTCAGTGCATAAGAGTTGGTATGTAGTGATAAAAACAAGAAAAAGGATGCCACAAGCTTAAAACACCACCAATTTATTGTATCGTGAAGCCCAATTCACTGCACTAAGCCCTTTCGTGCAGCCCAATTCACTGCACTTCCTCAGACAAAAAATCCCTCCAAAATACTTCTTAAATAGTATATCACATCAATTATATCGCAATATTCAGTTAACTATTTAAAAATTTAAAGAACCAGATTTTATAAAAAACTTTTAAACTAATAAATTACTAAACATCTATAAATACCAACAAGGATATACATAATAAATACCTAAAATAAATTCATGTTAACTAGTTAGAAAAATGTAAACATATTTCTTATTCAATATTATACACTAAAAATATTAAGAATACTTATTTCATCTTTCCAAGGCTTTTAATTTTAATAAACATTTAATAGAGCAATATTCATTAAGTCCTGTAAAGGTACTGGCACTAGTGCGAAGTTGCCATAACAACTCCCTTTCTTCTAATTTCAAATGCCATGGTCCACCCCGAACATTCTTCTTCACTTGTTCTATGACATCAAATTTAAAAATATGTGTTGGATTGTCTTTAACATGTTTTGCTAATGCATTATTTACATTACCTTTACCAATACTATAAATATGTTCATAAATTCTATTTTTTAAATTTCGTTCCGTTTTCCCTATATAAAACCCTGAACAAGATTGACATAAAGCAAGATATATTACCCCTTTAGATTCACAATTGTATTTGCCTATGATTTTATATAGGGTATCCTTGATGTAAAAAAAGTTACCCATTAAAAATATTTACAGTAATGGCAATGACCACATCTAAACATTCCATTAACTCTGTTATTTAACTTTAAAGGCATTTCTAATAGGCATTTTAAATTAAGCCCTCTTCTAAATGTTATTAAAGGCTTATTGCCCAATTTATTACTAATTGAGTAATCTTGTGTTATGAAAGTCCAATTATTTTTACAATACTACAAATCATATGAGTTTCATTAGAATATACCGTACAAAAACTAGTAACAAATGGAATCTGAGCTACTTCCACATCTTGTACTTGGGTACTTATATTCAAAGAAATTCTGTCATTACATTCTGCATTATAACCTTTAAATAAAATAGGTTTAAAATGACCCATACTTCTTTTAGATCTAACTTAAATTCGAAACTTGTCTATATAATATTGTGGGTATGCTCTATTAAGGAACATCTGCTGCAGATTGTCACATTCCACTACAAAATCAATGTCAGAAGAAATCATTCTAGAAGCCCTCACTAACTGGCCTTTAATAACGGCCTTCTTTTGATGCAGAGAATGGTTACTTGAAAAATGTAAAAATAATTGGAATAGTTAGGCTTCCTGTATATCTTTGCTGAATATCTGTTGAAATTCTTGTCTTTAATGAGCAGAATATCCAAAAAATTAATACATTCTATGTTAAATTCAAAGGTGAAATCTAAAAATAATGTAAATTACTTAATTGTTTCTACAAAATGTTGAGCTTCTTCCAATTCACCCTTGAAAATAAAAAACATATTATCCTGGTATCTCGTATACCAGGTAACTTTTTCTATAAACAACTTATTTTTAAACAAATAACTTCTTTCCCAATATGCCATGACTGCATTGGCAAAACTACCTCCACAAGGTAAATCCATGGCTATGCCTGATTTCTGAAGATAGATGTTATTATTAAAGAGAAAGTCATTATTGTTTAACACTAACTCTATTAAAGTTACTAGTACATTGATAGTCGTATCTTCCAGGCCTTTAATTCTTGTGAACTCACTTACCCATTCGAGCCCTAAAGTTTTTGGTATTACCGTATACAGATCCTTAATGTCTATGGTAAGAAAATTAGCATGTTCACAAAATTCAAGAGTGTTAATAGCTGCTAAAAAACTCCAAGAATCCTTACAGATTTGGTATTCACTAGCTAGTAATGGTTTCAACGTATTATCCACCCATTTTGCACAAGCATATGTTATTGACTTCCGTCCATCAATAATGGGACGGAATGCTGGATTTGTTAAATTTTTATGTAATTTAGGAATACCAAACATAACTAGAGTTAATGGTGCTAGCATGGTTAAAAAGTGATAAATCTCAAGTGAAATAGAATTTTCAATGAGCAAGTCACTTAAAACACTTTTGACATATTGATAGGCCTGGTTAAATTCATTAACAGAAACCTTCTCATAGTTAGTAGTATTCAAAATAGAATTCATCCTATTAATATATTCAATTTCATCCATAAATATTACTCCCCACCTTTATCTGGCTTCATAACATGGACCCAGTTATTTTTTATTTGTCTTAAGAATTCTTTTTCATTTTCAGAAATATTATTAACATATTTCACTCTATGCTGTTCATTAACCAAAACCTTTATCTGTGTTTCACATACTGTTTCATACAAAGCCAGAATAGGGTGCAGTGGGGGATTGAAGATACTAGGAATTCTATAAGGATCAATTGTATTTGAATTATTGCCTAACAAAAGCATTAAATTCAACTTCCTGATAAACAACTTCAAATCACATAGCGTTTTAGCCAAATTAAAACAAGTAGAAGGAACAAAATTCACACCTGTGGGATATACATGGTAGAAAAATTATAAATTTTAAAGTCACCTTCTTGAGTTGAAAGAATTTCACAAACTTCTGAGACTGTGTCTACAACTATCTCCTGCGTTTGTTGAATTTCTTCCTCTGTTGGCGCAACTTTGTTGCTTGATTCCCTATATTGTTCCTGTTGTTGAACCCATTGTAAAAACCCTGCTGATTTGCATTTTGGTGGTTATTATTACCATTATTGTGCAAATTTGGTTGTTGGTGTGCTTCTTGGTTGTTCCTTATCCTTTTGCTCCTTTTAACTACTGGCCCTGCCCAATTTTCTGTGATGTCAGAATCACTTCCTTCCTGTTCTACAGATTCAGTGGACTCTACCACTCTAGATAGGGTGGTAAACGATTTAACTGTAGGTGGATCAGGATAGACACAACATTGTTGATATTCAGTTTTATCCTGATTGATCATACATTTTTTTGTTTCAATAATCTTTTTACTTAATGAGTCAATGCTGTTGAAAATACGTATAAAATCATATTCATATCTTAGGAAGTCCGAGTCGGCTTTAATGGTACATTTGAGGATCTCAAGCTGTATTTTGAGATCTCCCATTTGCTCTGTGTAGTTCTTGATTAATAACTCCAGAAATGCACACCCTTGTTTATTAAAAAATGCTAAAAGTTCAAGATGGAAAGCAGAGTCTTTAATAAGTCCAACCGGAAATTGCCATTGTCTAAGCCCCTTAGGTATAATTTCAAGTTTCAAGCATTCACGAAAGTAAAGGATTTCTAATTGTAATTTTTTATATTTAAGCAGTTTATGGTCACATTCTTTTAAGTTGTTAACCAAATTACTCACACCATTTGTTGTATTCATGTGTCCGTTAATGTTTTGAGAACTGAATGGGTCGAAATTCAAGGAGGTAGACATAAACTCAGATAAAGATGTAAACTGGGCAAGAAAGTTAATTCTATTAGGTAGACTTGTATTCAAATTATCTGCCAAAGAGACGGCAGTATTGGTAATAATGTTACCTTGATTGTTGCCTTGATTTAAAGTAGTACCGTTCGTATTGTTACCCAAAATAGAAGCACAAGAAGAGTTCATAGTGTGACCACTAGGATTAATGATACTTGCTGGTACAGATGCAATGGATGGGGTAGCTGGAATTCTCCTCGCTAATTCATCCACACAATTAGTAAGTTGCTGAATAAGTAGTGTTAAGGGTCCAACAGCATTCGCTTCTGATATGGGAGCCTCCGTTCTTATGTCCTCTGTTTGTGAAAAGAGGGATACAGATGGTGATGTAACGCCAGTGGCCATCCTAAACAAACAAACTAAATAGATGTGCAGGGAATTGGGCTGCACGAAAGTGCTTACAATAAATTGGTGGTGTTTTAAGCTTGTGGCATCCTTTTTCTTGTTTTTATTAGTCAAGTATCCTTTCTTAAGTGTATTTGGTATGTAGTGATGTTAGAGGACTTTAGGGGAGTAGAGTTGTGCTGCATTTTGTGACCACTCAACAGGTTGATTTCTGTCCAATATTCTTTTAGGTTTGGCTAAAAGTGAGATTTTTTTTTTTTGGTATTGGTTGCTTTTGTTTCCGTGGATGGATTGCTTGACTAGGTTGCACACTGAGGTATATTTGCCTCAGGAATTTGTGGTGGGGTTGCACTTGCAACTATGCCATACTTCATCACATAATCTGAGGAGGTGTTTGAGTTTGTTAGATGCCCAGTCATGTTTATGAGATAATAGTAGCCTTGGTATTAAAGGTAAGAATTTGTTTTGTAAGCGCTATAGGGTAACGCTAAGGTTATTAGCTGCTTCACTGGGTTATTTTATGGCAAGTGAGTGAGACCATTCAAGGGTGGCAAGTTGTTTAAGATCAGAAGTATTCTGAATGGTCTGGGGCCCGAAGGTGATAAGTTCAGGTTTATATTTTGACATTAGATTATGTACTATGACAGTAATTGGACAGTGATCACTGAAGGAGGGTGTGTGCGTATCATGAGGTTAGGTATCACTGTAGGATTATTAGTTGTTAAAAGATCTAGTAAGGTATGCCTATTGGATTCTATTTCTGGTCTAGTAAATTCAGAGCTGATTTGGGAAAGACTTAAGCAGGCCAGGAGGTCTGACATATCAGTGGCTTTTGCTCCGAAGTAAATGTTGAAGTCTCCAAGAATGATTAGGTTACAGTTTTTTGGAGCTTTGGCATTTTTTTGTTGGAGGAGGGTGTTGAATTTTGGTAGTGAAGCTGGTGGAGGTAGGTATGCGCAAGGGGTTTTTGGTTGGTTGTTGGAAATTTTAAAAGGGCCCAGTTAGGATCATATTCTGAGTTGCTGTTAGCTTGTGCAATGACTGTGGGGTTAAGGTTGTATTTGAAGAGAAGTGATGCTCCTCCAGGTTTTCTTTGGTATGAGGTGGTAAATACTAGGAGTGTCAGGTTTTAGCCATGTCCCTCTAATAACTATAATGTCAGGATTATATTGTATGGTAAAGGCATTGTTTTGATCAGTTTTGTTCCTGATAGTGTGTGTGTGTGTGTGTGTGTGTGTGTGTGTGTGTGTGTGTGTGTGTGTGTGTGTGTGTGTGTGTGTGTGTAAAGATAATGGCGCTATATCTGAGTGATGATTTTGGAATGTGCAGTTTTGGCTAAGACTGTGGTTTTAAACCACATATAGAGATGATGCAGTATTGGGCCCCTGACATGTTTGATGTATGTGAGCTGGGTACTGTCATGGGTGTGATGTGATATACTAACTACCCATACCCGTATAAACATTCATGTGTGTAGGTATTATTGAAGGCTGATATAGCAGGCAGTGGCAGTAAGGTAACTGCTGCGGGTGTTTGTGTGAGGGTTGAAGGAAAATAATAGCTATTAGCAGGGGAATGTCAGTGTAAGTCCTGGTTATAAGAATTCCTTATGTAAAGTAACTGTAGTACAGGCTTTACGGTCTAGAGAGTGAGGCAGGAAAGCAGTATTCCTTCAAGGAGTGTTTACTGGGTGGGTAAAATGGCTGGGAATCTTCCATCTATAAAAGTGTGTGTGCGTGTCAGGGAATTGGGGTGGGAGGGGTGCAAAGATAAATTAGATGACTGGAGAAGGATGGAGCTAACTTCTGATTGGGTGTGATGATTGTGGATACATAAAGTATTAACTTCAGATATGATCTCTTTTTCTTATAAGTGCCTTTGTTTCTGAAATATTTCTGCAGAATATGTCATGGATATACACTCTTATTTTTGAATGTAACCACACACATTGTCAAACACTTTATATGCTACTCTAATGTGATTGGACAGAGTTTCAAGTTTGTAGTCCAGAATAGTTTTTCATTTAGTGACTGTGTAGTGTTATTAGGATACTAATAAAACCCAAGTATCTGGACAGATGGATGGATGGATGCAAAAAGCAGCCGTCACTAACACTACTGCAGACAGAGGGCATCTCTCTTATCACAAACACATCTTTCTTTTTTTTTTCAAATATTTTTATTTTTCTTCTTTTGTTTTGTTTGCATATTTCAGTTCCAGTCATTTTAGAAGCCACAAGTCAATTACATTGTATAAGAGTTAGTCATATTTAGGTACCTCTTGTTGCAAGTGTTACAACAAAATACACAATATAGATAGCACTCTATATGCAATATATACAACAAGCACTACATAAAGTCAATTTCTGATTGATATTTTTGTCACAGTTTATATACTATTTGAAATTGTTACATATGAGGTTTAGATTTAGACACATACTCATGAAAGAATATGTGTTGTACCCTTTTCAGTTTGCATTCACACTAATTTGTCTTTCCTCATCTATCTATTCTTTTAAGCTATGATCCAGGAGAAGACTCCAGTATTTTAGAAAATAGGAATGCTTTAACTGTTCATTATCAGTTTATGTGCTTATATATACTTTATTGCCATACTTCTGAAGCCCTCCCATGACAGTTTGGTTTGATCTAACCAGTTCTGAATAATGTATAGTTTTACTAAAGAGAAGAGGGTAATTAGAATATGCAAATTAAGTTTGGCTAATTTGTGAGAGTTGATGTGCAAAATTGCAAATTTGTATGATAATCTGGATTTTTGATATCCCATCGTCTGTAGCCTGAGTCTCAGTGAGCACCATCATTTAGAAGTACATTTACACTGAAAATATAGACTCGGTCTGCTATTTGTGAGTAGCAATACGGACAGCTTGGTGAAACTTCCGAATTAAAATTTTTGAGCATTTCTGGGGTTAGTTGAGTATACAACAGTTTCTTAAAAGTGATTAGTTTTAATGTTGTTTCAATGGATTTCGATTTTTTCTTTTCAGTAATTTTTTTTTCAGCTTTTCAACCTAGTATTTTAATTCAAAATAGATGCTTGATATCTAAGGGATACTATTAACCTATATGTATTAGATAGCATTTTTCCTTAAAGTTAGTAAGTTCCATAATGTATTGTACATATTTATGCCTTTATCATTTACTTCAAAATCTCCTATTATTGAGGTACATAGGTCTCTAATTTGCCTTAGCATTATGAGGTATCCTTTCGGAAGGTTAAGAACATCCTTTAAAGATCTTTTCCTATGGTTGTAAATATCCCAAACATTGCATTTCTTAATGAGCGGATATTTGTTCAAATTTAGCATCTCATTATTTAATTGGAGGTTTGGATTCAGATGCATTGGTTGTAACACAATATAAGTATTTGTTAAGTTTAGTGCTTCCATCATTTTTTTAAATCTATTCTATGTTTTAATGAGATATGAAATCTGCTATCATTTAGATTTTCCTGATTTATAAATGGAAGGGCTTTGGGATTGATTTTATAGTTTTTGATGTAGTCATATCATAATTTAATCCATAGAGGATAACATTCTTGACCCTTGGGATTATATTCAGCAACTTAAATGACCCTGTTTGAACATATTATATCATAATATAAGTTAAAGTCAGGTAGTCCCAGTCCTCTCTTTTCCTTAGGTTACATTAAGTCTGGATAACTGATTCTGACAGACTTAGGTTACAGATAAACTTCTTAAAGAAGTTTTTTTTCTGAACTATTAAATTTGTTGCATTGAGTTGAAATAATAACCTTGGGAGAATATTAATTTTTATAATTGCTACTTTCAAAAGAAAGGCTAGCTTCATTTTTCCTCATCTCTGGATATCTTGTTCAACGCCTGCCAATATATTTAGTAAATTATTCTGCATGAATAGTTTTAGGTTATGTTCATAGGTAGGTACTAAGCTATCTGCCGGAGGGCATTTATAAGCCTAGCCAGAGTGTGTCGACATTCGCCGTCCCATTGATTAATTAACTGATCATCTGTCAAACAGAGCCAATGAAGTGATCCCAGGGGTGTATTTTCTGTTACCCATCCACTTGTCAAGGTTTCTCTTGAAGAGTGTTAGTGAGCGGCTCTGCCTAATGTAGTTCTGAATTTTGTTCCAAAGCATGGGGAGTCTCTGTGACAGGAATCTATCCCTCCAGCATGTTCTATTTATTGTTGTGATGAGGTTTAGCTCACTAGAGCCATGGCTCGCAGTGACTTGAATTTCTTTAGGTGGAGCATGTCCATCAATTCTGAGTTGGACATGGCTTTGTAAGTCAAGCAGAGATCACCTCTGAGTAAACGATATGCCACTGAGTACAGCCAGAGTCTTTTCAGTCGGGCTGCATAGAACATATGTTTGAGGCCAGTAACCCTCTTGGTGAGGTACTTTTGTGGTCTCTCCAGCTGTTGGAAGTGTCTTGTGAGGTACATCTCAAATGGGGCATTGTACTCTATGATGGGTCTGAGTGACGAGTAGAGGGTCACTATAACCTCTATTTCTAGATGCGAACCCTTTAGTAATAAGATGGGCTACATAGAAGGATTTCCTAACTACTTTGGCAATATGATTGTCAAAGGAGAGATTATTATCTACCTGGGTCCCCAGATCTCTTATTACCTCTTCTGTATTAAGGGTGCTGCCACCTATGTGGTAATTCGTGGGTGTTTTGTTTTTCCCAAATGGGATGACTATGCATTTTTTGGCATTTAGCTTGAGGCCATGACTTTGACATCAGGTGTCCGTCTCAGTAAGGCCCTTTTGGAGGATGTCCGTGTCAGCCAGAGAGTCAGTTATGGCTCCCAGTTTGCAGTCATTGGCAAACTTGGTTAGCCATAGTCCACCTATGTTTGCCTGTACTTCTGAGAAGTATATGCCGAACACTAGGGGGGTCCCAGGACCGAGCCTTGTGGGACGCCACTTGTGACTGGTTTAGAGTCGGACCTGGAGCCCGCTATTCTTACTGTGTGAGTTCTGTCTGTAAGCCAGTTGGCAATCCATCTCATGACGTAGGGGTTTATGTTCAGGCTGGTGAGGTTTTCTGTAATACCTGAGTGGGGAGTGGTGTTGAAAGCCTTGGCGAGGTCAAGGTAGGCTGTGTGAATAACCTTTCCCTTGTCTATGGCCTTGGTGACTGTCTCAAAGAAGTCAACCAGGTTTAGTAGGCATGATCTGCCCTTAACAAAGCCGAACTGGTTGGGTCAAGTGTTTGGAGGTTCCCAATGTCTTTGTTAATGAGTTCCATGATGATGTGCTCCATAGCCTTGCAGACCAGGCTAGTCAGGCTTATGGGGCGATAGTTACCAGGGTCAGTTGTGGCTCCTCCTTTGTGGAGTGGAATAACCATTGCTGTGTGCCATTCTATGGGCACATAGCCTGTGGAGAGGCTGAAGTTGAACAGCATGTTTAGGTGGGGGGGTTAGTTTGTTCTGTAGTTCATGCAAGACGCAGCCTGGGACACCATCTGGCCCCATTGACGCTGTTTGTTTGGCTTTTGAAAGGGATATTTTCACCTATGTGTCTGTGATTTCCTGGACACTACAATTTTCTGGTATTGTTGTGGGCCCTTTTGGAGGTGAGAGGGGGGTGAAGTTTGCACTGAATATATCTGCCAGGATGTTGGCAATATCAGTAGGTTCAGTATATTTTGTGCTATTTTGACTAGTTCAGTGCATATCTGCGAGTTGCCACTTAGATTTTTAACATAGTTAATGAAGGCTTTGTGGTTATCTTTTAAATCCTTGGCTATTTTTCTTTCGAAGTTAGCCTTGGATGATTTTATGAGGGACCTTAGTTTCTTACTGATACTGATCAGGGATGTCTTTCCTTTTTGGGATTTGCTTTTTTCTGAAATAGTTTCCTCCTTCTATTGTATAGCCTGTTTATGACAGGGGTCCACCAGACTGGCTTCCATCTCTTAGAGGAGTGGGTCTTGGTTTTGCTAGGGATGGCACAATCCATGCATCCTTGTAGGTGCTCATAGAGTATATTTGTAAAGGTTTCTGCATCTTGGGTAGTGTTATCCTTTAGCATGGGGCTGTGAAACTTACCGCCTCTGTCTTAAGTAAAGTGAAGTTTGCTTTACAAAAGTTTTTAACTGTGGTTTCCTTAGTTGGGGGTGGCGGTGGTGTGGTGTGGACATCCAGAAAGATTAGTTTATGGTCTGGTCTAACCAGCGACGGGTTGACCCCCGGTGAGGAGGTCACCCATGTTTGTGATGACCACGTCCAATATGTTTTCACTTCTGGTAGTGGAGTTTACCAGCTGATCCAGGGTGTTTGAGTTGTTGAATTCCAGGAAACACTAGGCCTGGGAGTTTGTACTCGAGTAGTTTTCCCAGTTAATGGTAGGGTAATTGAAATTGCCCAATATCAGGGTGTTCGGTAGGACTTTCATGTTTTCCAGTGTCTACAGAAAGGTAGAGTGGTGATCCTGGGTCATGGAGTCATCTTGAGGGAGTTTGTGCCCATTCTGAGTATCTTACTAAGGTTTTCATTTCTGTAAAAGAGAATTATTCTGTATGCACTCTATATAATTCTCTTTGTAAGTTATTCATCTGTTCTTCCTGTACTGAGTTTGTTTGTTTGTTTTTTTTTTTGGATTGATTTTTCTATTTTGATTATTTTTTCTTTTACTTTAGTCTCTTTCTCTTTATATATTTTTTATAGTATGATAGCTTTTTAATCAAAATTCCCCTAATCTGTGCTTTGCTTCTACCCATTCAATATCCTATAGAATAGCTGTCTGCATCAAGTCCTGATCAAGTTCATCTAATATGTTGTTAATTTCCAGTATTATATCCTTTTTCTGTAGTACATTTGGATTTATGGGCCAGATTATAGCTCTTGTTTTCAGGCTTAGACCACTAGACCACCTTATTTTAATTGTAATCTTTGAGAGGTCTGTATAACAGTTTATTTCCACCTTAGGAATATTTCCGATAGCAGAAATAATTCTAATCTAGACCACAATTTAGAACATTGGCAGTAGTATGTGAATTTTATTGTAGATGGGTTCTTGGTCTGGTAGCAATGCGGGTCAAATAAGTTAAAATCTATTTTTAGATCGTTTATCGCTATGATGGTCTGGGTGTTATAAGTTTTTCTTTTACTTATTCTGTCTGTTACAGAGTCAGTTACTGCATTTCAGTCACCTCCAATTATATAGTAGTAGTTTGAAAATCGAGTTAGCATGTTATAAATTTTCATGATAAAATCTTTTTGTTTTGCACATGGACTATACTGGTTCAGGAAAAATGGTTTCTGTAGACGAGAACTTTTAATTGAAAAATAGTACCATCTTCCATTTATATCTGAATCATGATATGTAATCGTTTTTTTGAATGAGTTTTTAATTAAAATTGCAACCCCCTTACTGTTTGTTTTATTACCTGAAGCTATTATTGTTTTTATCCATTTTTTCTCCGTCTTTCACCCAATCTTCCTTTAACATATGTATTTCTTGTATAAATATAGCATTTGCATCTGACTTAAAGGCTAAGTGCATAAATAATTTCCTTTTCTTTTTATCTTGTATCCCTTTCACATTCTGAGTCAATTATCCACATCCCTTCGCTGTTTTTCCCTTAATGTTAAATTGTTTTGTTGTCTTCTCCTTGTGTTCATATGAATAAATTTTTTATAGTGTGAGCATGTCTTTCTTTATTCATGTAGCACTTAACTATTCCCTCTATCCCTGTACCTACCCACAAACCTACCATGGCTGGAAGAGATTAACAGTTTACAACCAAGAGGTATGTTTCTTTTTTTACAAGTTAGAATTCAACATTTTATGATACCTATATTTAATAATTGTTTTCAAAGCCTTTACATTACAGAAAACAGTAACAAGGTACACTAAGATTAGCAGCATATCCTACCTGACTTACCTTTCCTGAACCACGACTCTGTATTTAAAAGTATCACCCAAATTATATAAGCTTCATTTTAAACTGTAGTTACCTTTGATTGACCTTATTTCATAGTTTATCCTGGTTTCATAATTTTGTATTTCTTCATTTTTCACTGAGTTAAGTGCAAGTCATATACTGTTTCCTGACTTGCATTTTACATGTGATTTAGTACAACAAGAAACAGAAGTCAGAACGACAGTAACACCTACTTCTCATTCAAGATAGTTAACATATAACCAGTGCTGATTCTTGAAAGCTACTTGGAACAACAATCATAGACCATAAATGTTTTGCAAGATTTCATCACTTTGCTGTTTCATGTTCCACCACTGACTGACCATTTGAGCACCCTAGGTATCTAGGAAGACTGATCATATCAATCTGTTTTTAGATGCAACAAAGAAGTAGTAATTGTATCGAGAGGCATTTCATAATAACACAAAGCTTTTTGTAGAGATTTAACACTATTCAAGCACACATCAAATTACTTGTTTCTCAGTGCTGTAACAACAAGAAATATAATCTATCAAGACAGCTGTATCGCCTTGATGGTTTGATACTTATCAAAGAAATGCTCTTTCTTGACATTTAAATCTAACACAAGAAACAGTTTGCATTTGTTTGGAATTACTTCTAACAAGCGGCATAAAAACGGACTCTATGTGATTATTGTTGCTCTTATTTATCAGAATAAATTATCTCATGCTCGCCCCTTTAAAAGTGGGCTCTTGTTTTGTTTTCCCTTCTTTTGAGGTTGTGTGTCACAGTTTGGCTCCTTTATTTATTGGAGCTCCCAAGGATATAAAAAGAGAACATTTGAGATTACTTTTTTTAACTGTCAGTATTTTACAAGTAGTTTCTAACACACACACGTATAGTATAACAAACATTTCATCGTCACTAAAATTTCAATTTGGAAATGAGAGCAAGTGTGTCTTGTATATTTGTAATAGCAATAGTAAGAAAAGCATTATGACATATTTTCCAAAGACTGATTTACACTCTAAAATTACTTCCTATAGAATTTACTGGAGCTATAGGGGGTTATGGAGCATTTGCTTTAGCCATATTTAAAATCACATGTGACATAGTTGCATAACTTCTTCTTAGACAAAAGCATTTGGTACAGCAGTTATTACAATTTTTGTCTTCTATATAACTATTACTTATACCATGTTAATGCTTCTCAGATTTTTGGCACGACCATACTTTTGCCAACTGTAAGAAAAACTTGAATGATTCAGCTCCTGTTATTCTCTTCTATGTGACAAAATATGGTATGTTGCAGCTACCTTATTAATTTGGAGCGTCG
This sequence comes from Protopterus annectens, assembly GCF_019279795.1. NCBI lineage: Eukaryota > Metazoa > Chordata > Ceratodontiformes > Protopteridae > Protopterus > Protopterus annectens. Next base: position 951,370,547 of record NC_056728.1, read on the forward strand.
TGCCTCATACAGCAGTGCACATTCTTACCTTCCAAAATGTTACTTATATATGTATGTGTATGTATTTTATTTAACATTTTTATTTATTTAACATTTGTTGACCGGGAATGTCCGACTAGGTTCCACAGAGCCTGTTTTCAGCGGAGGCCCGGGGAGAAATGCTCCAGATGCATGTCTTTGGAATGTGGGAGGAAACCGGAGTACCTGGAGGAAACCCACGCGAACACAGGGAGAACATGCAAACTCCACACAGAAGGCACCCCAGCCGAGAATCGAACCAGAGAACCTCTTGCTGTGAGGTGACAATGTTAACCACTGCACCACTGTGCCGCCCAAAATATATATATATATATTTTTTTTTTTTTTTTTATCATCTGAGTGATTTTACCAAGAGAATAATTTGTTCCTTCAAAAGTCTGTGATTCCTTACAGAAATAAACACCTATATTGTTTACCAGTCTAAAGCAGTAGTCTGTACAGGGTCAAAACTTTGCAATTTGTCCATATCTGTTGTGTTTTCATTAGCAAAGGAAACATTTCTCATTTGCCAAACTTCATCTGGATTCAATTATTGTTTCAGAATCTATGATATCCAACCATGTACTTGACTTCTTTAGCTTTGAATAGTCCATCTGGAAGGAGAAGGAACTGACTGGAGTGTTACTTGTCAAAATGTCCATGTAAGCAACTGGTTCCTTTTAATATTTAATGTAACACACACTTCATCCCACTTTTAGGTTTCCCCCTTCATTTAAGGGGACATAATGTCCCATCTGTACTTTTGTTTTTTATTCATTTATTTTAAATCTGTCCCTTTACACCATTTCTTACCAATGCTTCGCGTTAAGGTTTGTTCAGGTTATAACATCTGGCGGTTCATTGAAGGTTTTCACAAACAGTGCTTTTGCTTGTTTGGCCAATCAATCACATAGTTAACATCCTTATGTTGGAAGGTTAATGTATTCAGGTACCTCATCTGGAACTTGATTTTTTTGGTATTACATAAGCACAGAATGGAGATAATTGTTATCTTTGCTGTTTTGCTGTTTTATTTGAAAGGGTAAGTCCTGGGCAAATGATATTTTGATTCCGTTCCATGAAGCAGCTTTTTTTTCTTTGCTGCCATTAGAATTTTAGAAACATCTTGATGGTTAAGGAACTTATCATAAATTTGTCTTGGTTTGTCCAAATTTAGCATTTTATGAACAGCTTGGTGTACTCTTCCGATCACCATCTCTCCAGTTTCTGGATCATTCTCTAAAATGAAGCCCATGACTTGTTTTACTGTTTCTATTAGTTGTACTTGTTCATATTTTTCTGGGATAACTTGAATTAGTATATTGTTCCTCCTACTTCTTGCCTCCAAATCAATAATTTTTGCTGCATCTCATGGATCTTCTTGGCTTTTGTTTTGTTTTCTTTTTGAATTTCATCTATTTTTATTTTTTTTTTGGACACTTCACCTTCAATTTTTTCTAGTTGGGAAGCTATTTGACTTAATGTGTTTCCGAACTGTAAATGTTGGTGTGAAAAGTTTTGAATGACTACTTGAAGAGGCAGTAATGCAGATTTTAGGTCATCTAGGTTGGATGTTCGCACTGCTTTAGATTTTGTAGAGAGTTTCAAGTTCTCCTGTTGTTTTGTGGTTCTTTGCCTTTTTATTATAGTTTCTTTTTCAGGTGTAACCACTTGTAACTATTTAGTTTTAATCATTTGTGCTCCTGTTATTTCAGTTTTGCTCTTCGTTTTGGTCAGCTCGGCCTCCCCGTCTTTTTCCTTTTCCTTCTGTTTGACAGTATCAGGCCATTATCACGTATTTGTACTGGTGCGGTTTACTTAGAAGAAAGATTACTTAATATTTCTTAGGATATTTGATTTAACCCTTCATTGGAGGCATTGTTTTGGTTGCAGATATGTTATTTACCAAAGAGAAAGTTTTCGAACCTTATTTTTCATGGCGTTCACCGGTCTTATTTATTTTTGTGGAGCCATGTCATTAAGGTTCTCACTAGAACACCGCTAGCTTGGAACCCCACAACCACATCCCTCCTGATATCTGTAGTCAGCCAGTATAGTGTTTCTTTAACTATATTGCTGAACATAGCTGGTGACCTGTATATATAGCCATTTGTGAGGTAATTGGCTTTGTTGACTTTGACTGTGATTAGAAATTGAGTTGTTGCAGATTACTGGAACATTGTTTATTATCTGAGTCTACAACTGCACCTTCTCCAGCATCTTTGTGCATCTCACCTGGTCTATGAATGGCACAAAAAGGAGGTAAAATGTCTGCTGTGTTTAGTTAGTACAGCTGGGTTATCAGGTTTGTATAGAGGAGAGATAAAGGTAAACAGTATGTAGTATGATCTGCTTAAACAACATGCTTTAATATGGATTAATCTTAGGTGAGAAGTGTGGGCGCAAACAAATTGTTAGGATCTTATGAAGATATGGTGTATAATAATAGACCTAGGTTAAGCTGTCTAATCCCAAATTGCAAAAGAAAACAGCATAAGGTTTGGTATGTATGTTTATTCTTTTTTAAAATTATAGCACAGAGCCATTTTGTTATAACATTTGAATATGTATCTGTTTTTGGAGCCAGGATATCATATCAGTAACTTTTCTGCCCGCCATGTGCAGAGTCATGGCTTTAAGTTTCTGATCCCCAGTTAGTTCTGTCACATAATTCTCAAAATGTTGTACCCAATTGTTCCATGGTAGACCAACCATAATTATTCACCATCATTTTCAAATGATGACAGAGATGAATGCCACATTAACACTTGTATAGTTTTAATGCTGTGATGTTTTTCTTACTGTGACTTTTACTTTCACTATGTAACAGCCGAGTGAGTTCACTTGACACTGTTTGAGTGATGTCAGTGTTGAAGTAATGTGATACACACTATATGCTTTCCTTAACTGGCAGTATGAAATAGTTACTTTCAATTAATTTAGGTGTGTTCTTTATGCTGTATGTATTTCTTTCCAGTTTATGCAACACTTTCAAATAAAAATCAACTCAGCATTTGAAATATTCAGTTTCATAGAAAGACATATGGTTCTCTTCTTGACAGCAGTTTACAAAATTTTGCTGATGCTCTTATTTCAGTAAAAATAATGTGGTGTATGGCAACAACAGAGAGAATAGGAAGCTTTATAATACACTAACTGAAGCGTTATTCAGGCTGGAGAGAGAAAGAGAAACACTTCATGTGCATTAAATGACTATCAGATTATTAAACCTGGCCAGTTTTTGTAGACGGGACTAAATGACTTGGGATTTTGTCAGTCACTTGCTATATTCTGCACTGTCATCTCATCATTGTATTTTACCAAACAGCCTAACTTCAGTGTGCTGATATCATTACTTAGGAATGAACACGAGGCAGGCCAAATCCAACCTTTGTGGCACACCGGATATGAGCTATATTTGGAGTTAAGATGTCTGTTTGATTTCACCTTCAGGATTCTTTTATTTAACCAAGCCTGTAGCCATAAAATGATTACTCTGTCAGTATTTAATTTGATCATTATATTATTGTAGATTAGATGCATCAAGATCCATGGACCTCATCAGGGGTGTTTCTTTTAGGCTTTGCCATTGTTTACATTGGTTGTAGATTCTTACTTCCCTTCTGGGTAAATTTTGAGCTTGGAAATAAAAAGTGGTTATATGAAATCACAGCATTACACAGTGGACAAGCCATAGTGTTCAGACTTTACATTAGAAGGTTAAAGAAGACTTGCTACTAAAACTTCAAATGTGCCAGCTTCAAGGAAGGAGAACAAAGGAGAGAGACAGTGTTTTTTCTTCAGCATAAAGCAATACATTTACGTGTGTCACATTTAGGGGAAAAATGCTGCATATTAATTAGGGTCAGCAGTCTGAAAAATAGAATATCCGCGGTGGTGGTGCTGCGGTAGCATTGTCGCCTTACAGTAAGACGCTGTCTGGTTCGATTCTCAGCTAGACCGTCTTCTGCGTGGAGACATGCGTGAATGAGCGTACCTTCATTGAAGGTTGTGCGTCAGACCTGGCAAGCCGGTACGTAAAAATCAACTGCCAATCATTAGTGGACCGGAGTTCCGCTGTGGCGACCCCTAACCGGGAGAAAGCCAAAAGACACAAACAAAGTCTGAAAAATAGAACAAGAGCAACTTGGGTTGTGGTAGGCAAATATTTTCTTTAACTGAGAGGGTTTTGAATACATGAAACAGGCTCCAGCAAAATATAAGGGGGAGGAGGGCATCAATAGAGGTGTAATTAAACATTACACAAGGCAAAGATGACATAAACATAATTTTATTAGAATTTCTTCTAATGTGTAGCCATCTAAAGAACAGGATAAGTGGACCAAAGTGGTTATTTCCTGCACTCCTGTTTATGTGTTGGTACAACATCTACTGCAGTTCTAAAGACATGCTCATTACTGGTCAAATGTAAGAAAATTACTTGCTTTGAATGTGTATATGTATATATGATTTTAATTGCCAGTAAAATACCAGAGCCTTTTGAACTGCTGTGCACATTTCAAAAGCTGCATTAATGCTCCTAATCTTTGATTATGATGATAAGAATAAGACTAACTGCCATACATCCCATGTGGAGTATAGACGTGAATTTTCTTGACGGTGGAGTCTTTGTGTAAACTTTTTTCAGTATTCTGTATGTCTGATTCCCTATGAGTCTCTCATTCTTCCAGCTGTATCAGTCTTTTTGTTGCGAGTTATAGCATGCCAGTTGTGAGGTCAACCTACTAACCAGAATTTATTGTAGCGACAATGCTTAAGCTTAACTATAGTTAGTTTGCTGTACAACTAAACTAGATGAAAGGGGACTTTGAGTATTACCCAAATGCCATCTTGCTGAAACAAAATGGCATTAAGAGAAGTTCCTGCAGCAGGGGATAATAACCAGGGATTGGTTGTAATTTAAGCAGTGGGTACAAGAAATGTCATCCTGCATGGATATATGCAACTTTGTCCTCCACATCAAAGTTAACTTTGAGTTTTGTTTTGTTTTTTAGTTTTCAGCCTAATACAGTTTCAGTAAGTCTCAGTTCAAGAATGACATTTGCTTAAAAGCTTATTAAAAAATGAATCAGAGCCCAATAAACAAGTTACAGACAAATATTCCTTAAATTATTCTACTGCCTAATTTATGAATGTAGTAAAACATAAACAAAAGCCGGAGTTTCATTCTACCTCTGGAAGTGCATTTCATATTTATTAGTGCACAATGCAGACTATTTTTGCACCTATAAAACATGCCAATGCTTACTTGCTTATGTCAATGAGAAAAGGATAAATGCTTGTTAACACAGAGAACTTTGATTGGGTCTTTAATTATAACCAGATATTTTTGTGTTCGAGTCATGGATGCCAAGGAAATCACCTCAAGAGTGAAGACTGTGAGATTAATCTTAAGCACTGTTAGGGTCATAATATTTTTGTAAAAATTACTTCAAGCTACAGAATTACAATAACACAAGAAGAACTTATGGTGCAGAAAATCAAAGCATAATGTGACTGTGTGTGCTCATGTAAATTGTTTAACAGTATAGGAAGAGGAGCATGCAGCAATAATGTCAGAAAGATATGATATGTCATATTAACATTTATAAAAGGTCAGATCTAATAATAAAGACATGGTGTTCTGTGTTAGCAAACCAAAACAAATTGTAAGATTAGATACTACTGGAGATATGGGAGTAATAAAATTAGTAGAGTGGTAAAAATGTTTATTAGATGTTGTTAATCAGTATCTCTTAAATAATGATATTTGCTTTCTTCCTGAAAGAAGCAAGATTATCAGGTTGCTTAATGATAAGAGACAGAGAATTTCAGCAGGCTGGGGCTAGCTGGAGAAGGATTCTGACAGCAGGCAGGAGTTAAGGGAGGCCAAGCAAGTAACAGAGAGTTAGAATTACAAAGAGAGTAGTTGTGTGTGTGTGTGTGTGTGTGTGAGGTTAATACAGTTTTTAAGGAGAGGGAGACAGCATTCAAACTTCTGACTGAGTTATTAAGTGTTTTACAGCTTTGAAAGCTGTGATACACATTGCTGCCACATATTGAAGAGCCACTAGTTAACAGTGGCACGAGCTTTAAAATATGTTAAACACTTCACTTGGACAAAACAGGTGAAAGGCTGGCTGAGTGAAATCTTTAATGTGGTAAAGTTGTTGGCACTTCCTGTGGCTCACTTGTGGTGGTCACTGACCACCGTTATTGCTCAAGCACAAGACTGTGACTAACAGCTGTACAGAGATGTGTAATAAAGCTTGTTAAACACCTTTCTGATATGTGATTCATTGATTTCAGAAAGCAATCACAGTGATCCGTGCAGTACAGTTTACAAATTACAGTAGAATATGTTAACTCAAAAAATGGTAAGTCTGGAAAAGTAGTTACTATTGCAGCAATTAGCATAAACTAAACAGTTCAATGAGAATTAGTAATTCATTCAGTGAAAATGTTCATTAGCAGTGCTGTTAAGAAATGTCATTTCTCAGTGAAATATTTTCATGTAACAGCATAGTTCCACTCCAGACATCCTCACTGACATATCGTTCTCTTTATTAACATTCTGAAAGTGCAATTTTTGACTCTTATTGGAAGAGCTTTAAAACAATTCTTCCTGTAATGCATGTTGCAGTCTGTATGGTACATTTCAACTTATATAACTTTACACAATTAAAATGAGCATGTTTTATAGACTGTCAGATACATATGAACTGTTTATTTCTGTCTTTTCACACATACCTACAGTTCCCTGTCATTTGTCTTAGTTAAACATGACAGTCTATTTGCTTTACCTGTTTGTGTTGGCTTGTAACGAGAGCTGCAGTGATTTGTTTGAGTGGTTTATAAGAAATTAACTTCAATGATCTAAAGGCTGCTTGACCTCTGAAATAGTTTGCAGAACTGGAGGTGTCAGTTCAAGGCATGCTGTGCACATATGGCAATTTTGTGATACTGAAGTAGACAACTGCACAAGGACAAGAACGAACTATGTGCAGAGGGCAGTTTGGGCTTGAGAACTGTAGGTCAGCAGATTGGATATCTTATGCTGTAGTCACCAATACACCCACAAGGAACAAATAAGAATTGTTGAAATTGGTACCAACAAACTGCTGCACCATGAGTATAGAAATAAAACAAATAAGATCAAGACCTGTGTCCATGCTCCATTACTTTTACATAGAGATAAATAAATGATAACTGCTGGGTGTGGGACACATTAAACACTTTAGATGTGTTTATATGACACTGTTTGTGTTAGACACAGTTTGGAAAGGGGGTTCATTATGCTGATCTAATTTGGGAAGTATACTTCTTCAAAGAACCACTGAATTCTCCTTTTAATGTTGCAACTAGCCACATTAAATGTGTTGAACTTGACTAGTCCAAATTAAAGATGGTTTCTCAACTCTTTGTATTAAGAAAGGCTGTTGTTACTCAGTCTCCGATGCAACTTGGTTGTTTTCCTTACAGTGGATTTATGGAATGTTCCTAATGAAATGCTTGCTGTGTAACAAATAATTTCAAACTTCTGCTATGCTATGGTGCAGGACACTATTCTCTGATAATTTTGTACAAAAGTATACATGAACATGTACATACACACATACGTACTACATGTATGTCAATTTACATGCACTCACCCACATGAACTCACACAAGGTTACAGATAACCTACTGATAACCTGGGACTTATAAACTGTCAGAAGAGATACAAAAGGTTTTATTAATGCAAGAATGTTACCACTTGCAGTTAATTTCCACTACCAGATGGTTTAGATTTAATCAAACTTATGAACCATTTGTTTTCCTGACATGTTAACATGCATAAGGAAGGTGGTAATTGTAAACATATTAGAGGATTCATTAGGTTATTAAAGGGTCTATATTATATGCTCAAAGTTTTAAAACTTCAACTCTCATATGATCAACACCATATGAGCGAAGTTGTAAAACTTCGAACAAATAATAAAAAATAAAAAAAAAACAAAAAAACTTACCTGAACGCTCCGGGCAGGGGGCAAGCCCCCACTGCACCCCTCACAACCCCCGCTACTTAAATATACCAACTATGAGATCGCATTACATTGAAGTAAAGGGAAATATTCCTTACGGCGATCTCTGTTGAAACTTGCGAGCTTTCAAATGTTTGCTCATATGGTGTTGACCATATGAGACTCGAACTTTTGAATGTTCGCAATTTCTAATGGAACCCGTTATTAAACTCTACGTATAAGTATTTACTACAGTATTGTGTTTTTTCTCAAAATAAAAAAAATGTAGACAGCATTTCTGGATGAGAGTTAGCTGCCAGTTCTGAACAGATTGCAAAATCTAAGCATGCAAAATATCTGTGTTAGGGTGAGATGAAATGAGACAGTACTTTTACTACCAAGTTTGAGTACTGAATGGCTAATGAACTTTAAAGTAAGTTTTCATAGGTTCATAGGTTTATAGTAGGCTAATGACCACCATGGTCTTTACAAGCCTAGCAATGCAATCCAACCCAGTTTTCTTCATGAATACCTTGGATGCCTATACAGTGGGGCATGTTAGTAAAGGGTTAGCTGACGGTTATATGGGTTGGGAGGTATGTTAGTTGATGATTAATCTTCTTACTAACATCCTCTGTCTATCAGAGACAAGACACAACACCAACAGTGAATTTGCAATGTCCCAACCAATGATGAAGATTTCTTTTGAATAGGGGCAGGGATGAATTCAGATAAACATAGATACAGAGCTTATTCCACAGCACAGGAATCCTTTGAGTTATATATTGGCCTGCCTGACATGTTCTGTTTTGGTCACAGGCAAAGTTCAAGTCCCTGGATCTAGTTTTTCTGGTGGTGTTTGTTGAGGATAACTTATATGCTAGGTATTGATTGCCTCACAGTAAGCTGTAGAAGACTTGAGTACAAAGGACCTTAAGGCAGTCTACATAGGACAAGTTATTGATACCCTGGACTCTCTTGGTAAAGAAACTTTCAGGGCATTGCAACTATTGCAAGTGCCTGGTCAGGTACAGGCCAAAGGGGGCATTATACTTACGGATGGGTCTGATAAGGGCTGAGTAGAACTGTACTATACGTTCCTTGGACTTGGATGCCGTACCCTTGCTTATGAGTTGGGTGACATAGAATGATTTTCTAACTATCTTGGTTACATGTTGGTCAAAGGCCAGATTACTGTTTACATATGTTCCCTGATCCCTAACTATAATGCATTTCTTCACATGTATGTTACATAAGAATGTATGCCTAGTTCTGAGAGTTTTTCAGCAATACACTAGGGAGATATTGTAGCCAATGCCTTGGCCAGGCCAAGGTAGTTGTGGTCTGTACCATTTTACCCTCATCCATAGCACCCTCTCAAAGAAGTCTGCCATGATAAATAGGAAGACGTTCCCTTAACAAGAGTAAACTGGGATAGTTACAGTGTCTGTAGGCTGCCAGTGTTCTTGTTGATCACTTCCATGCATGGGATTGCATGTTTGTAACCATTACTTCATGTCTATATATCCAGGCAAAATTTTTGTTTGGAATTATTTATTTATTTCACCATTAACATTGTTTCTTACTGGTGCATGCCTAAAGCCAAATGTTGGAGTTTGGCAGTGACCTGCTTCTTAAAAATTTTAAATAGTCTTGTAATGTGGTACAGGAAGAACATATCAATATTTTTGCTCTGCCTCCTAGCCAAGTCTTATTTAAATGGCCCATCTCCTCGCTTTATTATGGCTTTAATTTAGAGCAATGACAGATGCCATGATTGTCCTGGAGGCAACTCCATTGTCAGCAGCATACTGATGGGAAATCATCCTAGATCCAGGTGGACAGATTTGTAATTTTTGAAAGTTGATCATTGCTTCAATGCATGAAACTGAATGAATGCATGTGATTTTGTGTGTGTTTGCTTGTGTGTGTGTGTGTGTACACACATGTATCTCTCTATCATCTATCGGTATTTGAATATATTCCAGCCAGACATCACCTTTCAAATAGAAGTGCATTATCTAAAAATATATTTTTGAAAAAATAAAATTAAGCAACGATAACAGCACATGCACACTTGGCTCTCAAAATGATATGAATTAATAACTAACAATATGTAACTCATTATGAAATTGTGATAATAGAGAAGAATAAACATCCAAAGTTCCAGAGCAAGTGAACTCATTGGATTATCTATAAACCTAACACTTTATGTGAAATAACAATAAAAATAACTTTAAGGTCTGTATCTAGTCTGAAAACAAAAGAGCAAGAATAACCTGAATCCTTATAGAATAAAACCTTAACCAGATTAGAAAGTAACACCTTGGATTTTCCCCAGTCATTAAACTGAATGTTTTTTATGGAATCATATTCTTGAGCTGTGAATGCTGAGAGTGCAGCCTGGCTATAAAGGAAGACATTCTGTCTGCTCACTTCAGTTTTTTTCCATCTGAAGTAGTCATCTACAATACTTATGCAAACTTGCCTCATTTGGCCTTGTTTTTCTAATCAGGCTTAGTAGTCTTTATTCTGACTACAAGTGTGTGTTATTTAATATGATTAAAGATAAAAAATGTCATCTAAGAAAATCATCACCTAGTGCTTTGGGGTTACTCATTTCATCTTAAATATTTCCACATTCAGTTTTTCATGTTTCTGATAGAAGTAATTACTTTTTCTTGGTACACTGCACTTCTTGAAATAAAAAAATAGCAATATTAAGAATGTATTGCTCTTAACTGTACTTTAAAAACTGTAAGAAAGTCCCTGTACTCTCCCTTTTCCCTAGTCTGAAGTAGTTCCTTAGAACTGGAAAAGTATAAAGTTAGAGGAAGAGACAGGAGTTCTCAAGAAAAGTCATGACTATTAAGCTACCTCAGTTTACCTGCATGCCACCGGAGTTCAGGTTTAAAGCTCCACCCTTCACACACTCTCTTTTTGAGTTCAGAAGATGCCCCAATAACCACAGTATTTGAAGAGCATCTAAGGCAAAAGAGGAAGTTTTGACTCCGTAAGTGTCTCAAGTGAAAAGGCTTTCAGTATTCTAACTAAAGATAAAAAAAAAATTAACAAACTAAAAAAAAAAGAGCATGTGTTTCACAGAATGATTTTTGCTGGTCATCCTGAGTAATAAGTTGCATTCCAGTGCTTTGGCTCTGGAAACTAATGCAGAATGCTTTGCTTTACAGCTAGGCTGCACTCTTAATGACCACTGTTTGAGTTTCAGACTTCCTTTCCAACAGTTTTGGTAGTAACACTTAAGATTAAACATCAGTTGGGCAGATGCACAAACAAGAACCAGACTTTAATATTATGGAGTGGAAGTATTTCAGCCCGATGTCTCAGATGCTGATATCTGAGAGTGAGATAAGTGCCCTGTATATCAAAGGCATTTGTATTCACAGACTAAAAATGTGTACCACATGAGTGCATTAACTACAAAAAGCTGCATCCATTTTATGTCAGATCAAAAACCTCCTGCCCCTCATTGGAAAACAAGACAAAAGAGGTAAGTGACACCAGTTATTAGAAGTATATTTTAAAGAAGAACATCACAACCCTCCCTGCTATGATCCGATTCTCTTACTTGTGGGGTATGATATTGACAATCATGATGTGTGCCCTTTATATTTAGATGCCCCTCATGATGAGTGCCCTTTATATTTAGATGCCCCTTCTGAATGCATGTTTTTAGTAGACGCAATTAATTTCAAAAAGGACTGTTTTGAAAAGTGTGCTAAATTCTTTCCTCTAAATCAAAGGTAGATAAAGCTTTTAAAACAAAATCAGATTAGCTTCGGAATAATTTTACACTGTTTCCCTACTTGTGTTGTAAACTCTGCAAATGGAATTGGGGTCATTGCAGGAGTCTGATGTGATTCAATGTTTTGGATAGATTTTACACTTTAGTAGTTTCTTCTGTAAACTTTTTGTTGAAGTGGAACAGGAAATATATATCATGCCACCTGCTCATAAAATTCCCAGCAGATTTTAAAGGATGTTTAAAGTACCCAAGTCTCTGAATGAGAATCCAAGCAGATTAAACAGAGCCTCATAAGGTGTCTGGTGTTACCCCTGCACTAAGGACAGTATAAGCATGGAAAATGATCACTGCACGGGATCATTCTGTTGTAAACATTTATAGTTCAACTACTGTGGGTATGAGAGCTTTAAAATGATCGACACAGTAACAGTATGATATTTCAAAGCAAACTATTTGTTTATCTAAGAAGATTGCTGATGTTATTGTAAGAGAAATGGTTTCAGCAGTGTCAGAAATTGCAGAATGTCTAAGTTCCACATGGTTAAATGTGATTATTAAATAGGTAGTACCTGTTTTAGTAATGTTAGTAGGAGGCATGAATGGCCAAAAACTCAGTGTGTTCCTAATGATGTAAAAAGAAGGATCATGAACATTGACTTAGTACTGCTTTTATTTCTTCTGTTTGGCAGTCCACCTCAAAAAGATCAACAGTTAGAGAAAAATAAGGAAACAATGAAGCACGAAGGGTGCCCTGCTTGACTTCTGTCCTTTCTTTGCTGGCTCTGTCAATGTAGGGGCTACTAAATAACCAGCAGTGATGGCTCCTCCCTGAGCTGCCTACATCTCAGTTTTCAAATCCAGAACAACATTTTGAATTTCAGAGACATCAATTCCCTTATTCAAGGTGCCTTTTTTTGGTTCTTTCTCTATGCCACGCATGCTTGCAGAAAGTCCAGTTTCAATATTTTTCATGGTTATGACTGAAGTGACTACAGAGTTATCCTAATCTGGAAAATTGTCTCACGCAAGTATAGTCACAAGGGGAATTGCACTCGACCCTGTAAGAATTTCCTCACATTTCCACCATCTAGTCACTGTCACCAATATATCAAAGTCCAGCTTTATTCCCCCCAACCTCCAAAAGAAGCGGATGTAGGGGCAGGTTTTAGATATAGAAATAGTATTTTCTTTTCGTCCTGCTTTGGTGCTTAAAGAAGTACCAGTTATGCATTCACCAAGTGTATTGTCTGAACTCAGTTCTCTTTTTTTTTTTCTTTATCCTTCCTTCTCTCCCGCATCATAAATTAACCAAAGATGGAATTCCAAGATGGCGGTCGTCCTGTGAACACATTTTCCATGAGGCTCCTATCTAACTAAAATAACTATGGGCTTTTAACCATCCTTTCACAACCTAAAGCCAGATCCTAGCTGCTTTCATCTCTGCAATACATTTTCATCGATTTTGAGGTATCCTGGCTATATTCTGTGAGTATATATCTTACTATTAAATCTCAAGAATTCCACAGAGCTACTTTTAAGTGTATCTTTGAGGCCTGAATAGGCACAACACAAGTTGGAGGTAAATATAATCTGTTTCCACTGCCAAACTATGTCAAAGGAATCTGATACCATGGAGACACAAACCAGCAAAACTAAACTGTCGGCAATAGCTTCCCCTGAAAAGGAAATTATTTCTAAAAGACAGAAAATTAAAGAATTAGACACTTCAAAATCCAGTGCTAAACAAAAGCTGGAGGCCAACATCCACATGGAGGATTTGAAGGAAGCCTTGTTACCATTGCAGCTGGCTGTTCAAGGTTTCTCTGAACAGCTTTCAGGCTTTGGCAATAAATTGAATCAGGCTATGGAAAATATGGAACAGATTGAACAAACTACCAAAAATAATGAGATGCAGATTGAGATGCTAAAAGAAGATTTAAGCACCAAATATACCACTAACTGAAATCCAATAAAAACTTCTTGATTTAGAAGCCAGGAGCAGAAGGAATAATGTTATAGTAAGAGGTCCACCTGAATCATATGCCACCAATCAACTAACTGAGACCTTGCTTCAATTGTTTAATTTTATTTTAAAATCTAGTGCGCATGGCAACAGCATTACAATTGAGAGAGCACATCGAGCTTTAACTACTAGATAACTAAATAAAATTAACACTAGTTAATTATCTAATTAATTCTCCTGGAATGGTCATAAAATAACTGTGTCACAGGATCTCCCAAGGCCATTAAAGAAAGGTGCCATAAACACTCCCCTTTCTGCGCTGATCTCATTAAAAGAAATGTTAAATTCCAACTGCGTTATCCAAATACCCTTAGCTTTACATATAATGATAATAAATATACTGCTGACTCACCTAAAGATGCCAAAGTCATCTTTTTGAAATGTGTTGGAAAGGCCGCGGAAGCTTAACTCTTTCGTGAGAAGGTAATGCTCTGCTTTTCTCACTGGAGCTTGTCGCTAACCTCATAGGCTATTTCTGATGCCAAAATAGCCCTTTTTCGTAGAATGTTGAAGATTTAAATCTTGTAATTTATAAAAAAGCAAACCGCATCTAACTGTCCCAGAAGTGCATGCCAGACAGGAAGTACCCCCTCTAGGAACATATCTGCTTGCTTTTGTTGTATGGTAGGATAGCTTCTGTGATACAACTGCTTGCTTCTGCCCATATGTCTGCTTATGGACTGTAACTACTGTTTTAAATGATCGTCTGTATGATCCAAATGAAGAAACTTGATTTTCAAATGGCTACAGTGTGATCGCGGTCACTCTGGATTTAAGGATTGCAGCCTACATAGAGGTAGGCTTTGAACTGATGCTTTGGATTGAGCAAAGTGAGTTCCCTTTTAACACCTTTTAACAACTGGAAGGTACTTTGTAGGGAACCCACACCTTCTGCTAAGGAACTACAATTACAATCAGATATTTAAACAAATGACTGTGAAGAGATATATCTATAAGGACATCAGCACATAAATATATCAAGCCTAATTTTTGTTTGTATGTAGGTAGAACATTTCATGTTTTGTTGTTACTAAAGCATAAGAAAAATACATAACTATTTAACATGCTGCACAAATGGTACATAAGGAAGAATCAGTACTCCTGCATGTAAAGACCCTTTTCTTAGTTTCTTAATGACCAGCTTTCATATATATAATGTATTACAGATGCTGCTTCAGTTTTTATTTTAGCACAAGGGGCTCTAGTAATGTTGCTGTGGGGCATATTGGTATCTAGGTAATTATTACTCAAACTGGTTGCAGCCTTTTTGAGTTTTTAGCCCTATGTGTGGTAGCACTAGCATTCAGCAGTATTGCAGCTTTTTTGTTTAGATATAATAATATCTTATTTTCAAGGTAAGAGTTTCATGGTCTGGCATACACACATGCATGCTTATATGCACGCACATTCATTTATATGGAAGTTTTTGGGTCTTATGCTTAAGTAAATGTGTTCTGTATCAAAACAAAGAGGATATTTATCCTAATCTGATGCTTCTGTTTCCATTAAGAGTTTGTTAGGCTAATTCTGAAGTGTTAAATAAGCTTTATTTACGCTATTTTTAATGCTTTCTGGGGCTAGGAAACTTTTAGATCAAGCTTGCTCAATGTATTGCTTATATCCTATATTCTAATACAGTAAATCATTTGTTATATTATATATCTGTTTCCACATCTCTGACATAATTGTAAATATGTCTCTGGTTATAGTGTTTTTTCTTTTCAGCAGCTATTGTAGTGTAAGTAACTGGAATATAGTTGAATTATCTGTACTCAGTGATTTAATGTGATGGTTGTTTTAGCAACATACCTATTTAAACTCTTTCTTATAGGAGAGGATAGCTATATTGGTAGAAGGGTAAGGATGATGACTCTGGGAATCGTAGTGCTATTGTATATATGTTTTAGATTGCTTAAAAGGTTTAAAATATTGGTGATTACTTTACTCTTAGGTTATACAATCCCTCAATATGATACTCATATCAATATTTCAGCTTGTGTAACTGTATTTCATCACATTCTTCCTTCTATTTGGGGTAAGTGTATAGGCACAGGGTTTTTGTTGGAATAGTGTTATAGGGCTACTGTAAATATGCTACCTTATGTACTTTTATCTACTGTTTCTAATATGCTTTTTCCTTTCCTTTGGAACCTTGTAACCTGAAAATATCACATTTCCTTAACAAAAACAACTGCTCGATTTAAGCTCTAGTTGGAAATGTGGATCATAGACTCCTGGATTGTGAGAGGGTTGCAGGATAAAGATAAAAGAAATTTACTGATGCATCTAATTTTCAGATCTGAGGCACACACATTTTTTTGCAGGAGACACACATGCTGTGAGGACTGGAAGGGAATTTCAAATAAAAAATGTATTAAAGAAATAATTGCAGCTGGGGACAACTCAAAGTAAAAGGGTAGCCATTATTATTAAAAATTTGCTTCAGATAACAATCCTAAACCAATTCTCAGATGAGAAGGGTAGATGGTGTTATTTTATAACTACTAATCCTATTAATAAGAAACAAACCCTTTTACTCAATGTTTATCGTCCCTGTCAGAGGCAACAGGATTTTATCTCAGAAATCAATAACATCTCGCGAAACATTTCTGACCATGAACTTATATTGGGTGGTGACTGGAACTCAGTCATTGATCTGGGGCTTGATCATACTAGTAACTCCTTATACCAAAATTTGCAAGCGTCAACTGCCTTAAGTGAACTAATTACCGACTTATGCCTGATTGACCCTATCTCATTTGGCGAAGGGCAGGAGAGGAAAGGTATTTATATTTACTTTTCTAAATGTCACAATACCTGGTCTAGAATAGATTTCTTCCTTATTTCGGAATCACTGGCAGAAGGAGATATTAAATACCAGGCGGAACCGAGACATTTCTTGGATCATTCTAAAATTACTTTAAAGCTCCTCTCACCCAATAAGTTGGCTAAAAGGGTTAAAAGCTCTAACTGGTCTTTGAATAACAGTCTATTATATAATTCAGAGATTGTTCGACAAGTGTCTACCATTTTAGCACAGCTAAACAATAGCAGGGAGGATATATATATTCCTTATGATATTCAATGGGCAGCTTGTAAAACGCAGATTAGGGAAATCCTTATTCAGAAAGCTTCCTATCTTAAAAGGTTGCATCAGAAAAAGAAAGAAAATAATTAGCAGACTTATTAGACCTAGAAAAGAGGTACCAAGATAACCCTGATCCTAATACTGAAAGCCTGATTAAAAATACTCAGAGACAATTATATGAATTGCATCAGCAAAATTACTCTATATATGAGTTGAAATGTATAGCTAAATACTCGGAGTAGGCGCAATTACCTTCCAAAGTTTTATAAAGGTATTATTGCGAATAAACAGGAAACTGGTAGAATTTCACTTCTTCACTATCAGGATAAGATATTTAAAATAGATACCCAAATACTTGAGATATTTCACCTGATCTACTCTGAATTATATAGCATGAATAACCAGCAAGCCTCTGCTGATGACATAACAGAATCTTTTGATAAAATAACATTCCCTAAATTAAGTAAACAGGATGTGGAATACCTAGATGCCCCCTTGCTTTGTAAGAAGTGACTGATGCCATAGGAAGACTGAAGAAAGGGAAAGCACCTGGCCTGGATGGATTTACCTCAGAATTCTACAAGACTTGTATAGTTTCCATGTCACCTATATTATTGAAAGTATACAATCATTAAATCAAACTTATGGTATATATGATTATCACCTTAATAATTCAAAAACAATTTTCATACCTAAGAACCCTTTAGATAGGTCTAATCCACATAATTATAGACCTATATCTCTATTAAATGTAGATATTAAAATTCCCTCTTCAGTTTTAGCTGAAAGATTGAAAAAAAATCATGCCTCACATAATCTCCCTGGAACAAACAGGTTTCATGACGAAAAGACAAACGTGGGACAATACTCTAACACTAGATGCTATGGTGCAACTTAACAGGAGAAATTGTAGCCCTATATATATGGGCTAATACTTGATGCCTGTAAGGCTTTTGATACAGTGAATTGGAAATTCCTATTTACAACCATGTCTCATTTCAATATCCCTAAAAGCCTTATCAGCACTATTGAAAACCTGTACAGCAAAACTTATACCTATCTTTATATTAATAAGACCCTATCTAAACCCATCCAAATATGGAATGGAATGAGACAAGGATGCCCCCTGTCACCATATCTTTTTAACCTATACCTTGAGCCCCTACGTCTCTCAATATCCCAAATCACATTTCACTCTATCCATAAAACTTTAAATATCAAGACAAGAACACCCCATTTCAGACATTAGGAGATTAGCTGAGACAATAGACTCATTTTCTGGAGTTTCGAACTATCTAATAAACCTAAAGAAATCACTGATTATCAGGTCATAAAGAATATTTGTTCGCTGAATCCCCTTTCAAAATTAGTTATTCCCTTAAATATTTGGGTATACATTTTGACCATACTTTTCAGTCTATGTACCAGAATAGCCTCTTAAAGGTATGGATGGGTATTTTACAGGACTTGCATAGGTGGCAACAACTAAATTTATCTCCCCTGTCCAAAGCTGCAATTATATGGATGAATGTCCTACCTAAGTTACTTTATCAATTTAATACGTTAAATCTAACCATCCCAAATACTTTCTTTCAAAGAATTAACAAAGAGTTGGCTAAGTTCATATGGTTTCCTAAGGTGACTAGAATAAGTCATCAGAAATTATGCCTTCCTAAACTAAAAGGTGGTTTAAGCTTGCCTGATTTTCATCTTTTTCACTTGATAATATGTGCTAGTAGGGTTATACAAATCTCCATTTTCTCTCAGGCAGATAAAGTATGGTTCCCTCAATGGATCAAACTTTGGCATAGGCATCTGACTAGTATCAATATTAACCCTATAGCCTTGCCTTTCTTATCACGTAAAAGCCTGAATTCTATTCCCATTCATACCACCATGAAGCAAAGGGTTAAAGATTTCCAGAATCTAATAAAGTTCATGGAGTTAGAGAATACTCTTCACTTATTACAACCAATACATATGAACCCTAATATTAGGTTAAACAACAAAGCGATTAATTTACTTGAGCACCCCTTAATAAAAAATTGTATGTTTGGGATATATTTAGACAAGGAGAAATCACTGAGTGAACTTAAGGAAGAACTAAAACACGATCAGAAGTACACTATCATCTTTCGTCAAATCAGAGAACTCCTAAAAGCAGTAGTGACAGATGAATCAAATTTTGAAAATAACATCTCTGCTACTTTGGAAATTATAAAAAGTCTATCCAGAAGTAAAAACATGATAGCTAATATATATAAAATATTGATGGCCTCCAAGCATCAGAATGCAATACTTTTTTCCAACTACTGGAATCAGCAGGATAGTAATCTTAGCAAAGACCAAAAACTCAGAGCAATAGAATTAACTCTTAAGTTTTTTCCTTTTAAAAAGTTGATTTACGCACAATTAATGATAAATAATAATGCTTATTTTACACCATGTATCTTAAATAAATGTAATTCCAATACATCCTTGTCATGTTCTTGCTGCTCCTTTCCTCAAGCGGACTTGCTACACATTCCTGGGTCCTGCAGTCACACATATAAACTTGGGTGCTCCCTCAAAGTTAGACTAGAAAAGATGGGTTACCAAAAATCGACCCTTTCATGGGAACTAGCAATCTTGCATGTTACTGATCTTAGGTTACCTAGATTTAAGCTTCATGCACTCATCATTTTATATTTATTGACCAAATTCTATATAACTAGAAACTGGTTAGATCGCACTAAACTTTCCCGGTGCGGCCTTGAGAATTTAGCGATAAAGTACATATCTTCACAAAAAATTTTCATTAATAACCCAAATGAGTGAGTATTTTACAAGTAAATATGAAAAATAATTGTTGATGTCTTTCATGGAGATTAGAAAGTGTATGATCTAGTATCCAAGATGCTTCAGTTTCTCAACCTGACTAGCCTGATCTACCTCCTTGTATGTTTGTGTCTTTATTACAGAATTACTTGGTTCCTTTCTATGGAAATTACAGCAGCACCTCCTATATAACCTTTAGGTAATCTTTTCTTGTGTATATATGTTTGATAATCTTGTACATAGTTCTTTTTGTTCCCCCTCCCCCTTTTTCTCTTACAGCTTATGGTATATAAGAGGACTACAGTATAAATGTATATATTCATGATGTACTTGTTTCACTTTGTACTTAATTTTGTTTTTTCTTGATTGTATTGTCATGCCATATTGTTTCATTGTCCTTTTTTGTAAAATTCAATAAAAAGTTATTTGAAAAAGAAAAAAAAATAACCAGAGATGCAATGATTTATTATTTGAAAGGGCATTTTCAAGAACTTTATATTTAGAGATCTTAGCCCATGTGAAGAAAGAAGCACATAAACAAAAGGATGCTAATTATTTTCCTGGTATTGAAATCCTTCTGTACAGTCGTCCTGCTAGGCACATTGAATATAGTAACAGAGTTCTTTGGCAATGTGATACATAAACACCTGAGAACAACACCAGTGATCTATGAAAGGCTGTTTAGTTAAATATATTTCTGCAAGTAAGTTACAATCCATGGCAACAGAACAAAACAACACACACATTAAGTGGGAAGTATGTCAGTTTCTCATGAGTGAGATCTGGATATAGCTGTACTCTTCAATGTGTAGGATTGTCTGGAGAAGCAGATGGTGGCTTCAACCTGAATAATTAGCAGCTCCTGTACTGTTCCAGGTTAACAAATCCTCTGCCAATGGCTGTAAATGCATGCATAGTTCCATAGACTCAAAGTCTTCTGAATTACTTCATTCTACCTTCTCTTATGTCAGACATTATTACTAATATGGTGAAGTGAATTTGGTTCTAATTACTTTATTCTGACGAAGACAAAGAACAGTTGTGTAAGTAAAACTTACCATGATAGTAGATGTCTCAATGATCCCACTACATCTTTCTCATGTGGAATCTTGCCAGAGGTTTTATGAGAATCATAGATGTCATGGGACCCACTCCTGAGGTATTCTCTTGCAGTGACTGAAGTCTGAGTGAAAAACATTAGATACAAATCTAGATAAAGAAATATTTTTTTTCCTGTTAAAGAAAAATTCTTTGACCTGAGGTGTCTAGCTGACATCCCAGGAACACATTCTTGGGTGAAGGAGTCAAGAAAGACTTTTGAATGTTTTCTTGGAAACCCGGCTTGTTCAAGAGATCTCTCCCCCAAGAAAGTGATTCCTGACACTTTGAAAAACACTCTGTAAAGAGAAGTTGTCTAAATATGGAAAATGTGGATACCCTATAGCTTGTAATGAGATGTAACTGAAGCTAGACACTTTGTGATCCCTCGTGTTGTATTGAATAGTCCAAAGTGTAAGGCAGAAAACTATGAAATAAAGCTAAAAACATATCAGACAGGACAAAATACATTACTGTAGCAGTGTCCAATCAAAAATCAAAGAAACCCATGAAAATTCTGGGCTGCCATCACAAAAATTCTTCATCCAAGACAAACTAGTTCTCCATCGCTGACATTCACTGATACTGAAGACAACCTCCCAATTTAACAGAGATGTCACTGAATTTATACTAGCCCTCACAAACAATAATTGTTCTTCCCCTACTCAGACTCACATAGTCAACACACTAGTTCCCAATAACTTCTCTTCCCAACCTGTCCCAATAAACACCATAGTTAAATATCTCAAAAGGCTTAAACCTATTACACTTGCTGCCAGCTATCTACCTTCTGAATCTAAAAATCACTGCAGAAGCAATATCCTATCTTGTATCCATATTAATAAATCAATCCAACTCAGAACAACAAGTCCCTAAAATTTGGAAAGTATCACATATCATCCCACTACATAAAGGTGGAAACTCAACAGAGTTATCAAATTACCGTCCAATAGCTATACTATCACTATTTTCAAAAATACTTGTGAGGTGCATCCATTCATAAATCTTAAACTATCTAATAACCAGCAATTTTCTGTCTAACACTCAGCATGATTTCCATCCTAATCATAGCACTACCACCACCCTTGTTAACTTTACTAAAATTATTAACCACTATCGCAGTGAAGGCAATTTAGTTTCCTCCATTTTTGTTGATCTGTCCAAAGCTTTTGATACTGTCTCCCATTCTAAACTTTTAACTACACTCTCAGAACTTAAACTTAGCCATTCTGCACTTGGTGCCTGCAATATCTAACTGGATGCCAGAGAGCTGTAAAATGGCAACAAAATCTTTCTTCGTTACTGCCTGTAACCTTAGGAGTACCACAGGGATCTATTCTGGACCCTCTCCTTTTTATTATATTTACTAACAATCTTCATATTGCCACCCCACTTGCCTCCACAGTTCAATATGCAGATGATTACACCTTGATTTGTGCTGCCTCAACACTACAGGAACTCCAAAACATCACCCAGCAGTCATTCTATGCTGTGAAACCTTAGCTAAACAATGCACAACTTACACTTAACCCTACCAAAACAAAACGTATGCTCTTCTATTCAGCTAGAGCTGTAGACTCCCACCCATCATTCAGTATCTCATCATTAAACCATGCAATTATTTCTCCAGCTGCCCAAACAAAATTACTTGGAGTGGTCATTGATCATAACATAAAATTTGACATAAACACATCACAGACCATAAAAAAAGTTCACAAAAAATTAGGAACCCTGTACAGCAGTCGACACTTTCTAAATAAGTCGTCAAAGGACATTATAGCAAGAACCCTTATCTTATCTCTACACTACTATGCGCCTCATAAATTCTAACAAACATTAAAGAACTCTAACCTAGCAAAACTCAAAACTTGCTATAATAAAATCACAAAGTTTGCCACAATAAGAGATTTCAGATCCCATCATTGTTTGGCTTTAAAACAACTATCCCAGCTCAAACTACCAAATCTACTTACTTACAATCAACTTACCTTTGCCTATAGAATACTATATCAGCCAGTAAAAATACCAGTACTTCAAAATATACTACTCCAATAACAAGGTATTGCGTTCCAGTAACAAGTCCTTCCTAAATATATCCAAACCTAACAATACAGGTGGAGTTTCCTTTTACTTCGGCTGCATATCCAAAACTTGAAATTCCCTGCCATTAAAGATTAGAAGAACTACTAACACTTACAACTTTAAAATTAAACTTCTCAAATCACACATCAGAATTATGGACCTGCTCTTGCACAAATGCTGGTTAGGAAATAGATGTCTTAAGGCAGCTAGAGGAACACATTGTTATTTTTGTATTTGAATAGTATACCCCCACTAAACATATAGAGACTTAACCTGCTTGTTTCCTACCTACAATCACAGCACTGCTGTTTTTTTGTATTTTGTGTACACTATATGACTATATCAGTGAAATGTAGAATATGTATTTTCATTTTGTACTTGTATCTGAGATTGAATCAATATCTGTGTCTGTATATGTATCTTACGGTTATTTATAAATGTGGAGCTTTTCTCCCCAGGCCTCTTCTGAAAAATCCTTCCTGAGTCTAACTTAATTTCACTAATGCAAGTACAGATCAAAGCAATGTATGATTTGCATGAGTGGAAAAAATGTTTGAAGAAAGTAACAATAAATTTAGAGATCCTACTGACCACTTTTTTTAACATTTCGTTATAAATATAACAGCATTTCTGGATTTGTATGTCTGAGTGGATATCACATCTTAAGTAACTACTGTCATTAACAGCTCTGCTAAACTTCAGTCATCACTGTTGCATCCAGGAGCAGAGTTAACACTGTTTTAGTAATAGAAGGAAAAGGACAGAAGCTGTAAAATTAAAATGCAGTGAATAAAACTGATACATATTTTAAACATCCATTTATTAAAAAGTAAGTTAGTTATAAAAGCTTAAGTGGTGGTTCATGCAAATAATTAATCCAACTGTTTTATTCTTCTATGTATATATTCATGAAGCAAAGGAGTGCAAGCAGATCTCTTATTATAATTTATTTCCTTCAGAAATGGATGTTAAGAAATATACCTTGAGAGCTGAGTAAAGAGAAGCTTGAGAGGTGAATCTTAACATTCATTTTGAGAGTGACTTTGCTCTAAAGATGAATTGCCCTCCATCCACTGGTTATGATCGAAGGGACCTGTCACAGTTCTTGGAACAAGACACTTCGTCCTGCAAACCAGTTCCTAAACATTCTCACACATTAGCAATAAGTATAACCAAAATAAAAATGTATATGGGGCTAAATTGTTTTCTTTTTGTTTTTTAAAGAGCAATGGTGAAAAGAGAAGGGGGCAACAAAGGAGGGGTGGTAGCAAAAGTAAGGTCTAAACCATAAACTAAAGTAGTATAAAAAAGATTTTTAGTGGATAAATATTAAAAACAATTGAGCAGGAGCACTTGGCTGTAGCAGAGACAAAATCGAGATCAGTTCATGATGGCAGCCAACGAGGTATGAGGTAATCTTGCACACTAGGGAACAAATTCTTAAAGGAGCATGAGGCTGGAACACTAGTTTTGCCAAGTTGGAACTAACAGCTGGCTTGAGGGCAATCATATCAGATGGATGAGAATGAAAAAGGATAAGTACATAACTTCAGTTTTTACAGCTTTGAAAGCTTTAAGATACTGCCAGATTATTTGTTGTACAATGACCTTTATGTACTGAAGTGTACTATGTGAGGGAGGAAACGGGAAAAATTAAACTGTAGAATCATGAGGTGTTGGATTAACTATATAACCCACTTTCTCACAGACAGTGGTTCGAAACACAGTGCATCTGTGATCATGTAATGAATTTAAAAGCTATAATATACTTAATTTAGCCATACACAAAAAGAAGTGTGGCAGTGTGCATGTATATACTGATTTTAAAGTTGTTTCAGCTTCCTGATGCTTTTTTTTGGATTGAGTAAATACCATAAAATAGCATTTCATACTCTTTGATAAAACTAGAGCATAACAGCTCTGAAAGATGCTTAACAGAATGTTGATAGAGTTGGGATTGGCATTGTTGTTAAGGTGTTTACCTTACATCCACATACTGAAGGGTTTATTCTGAAATGGGATAATTGGCTAGGCTTAAAATGGCCTGCAAGGACAGTTAGCCTGGAACTAACACATAATAAGCGCCTAGATTGTGTGAAAAAGGTGCTTGAAAAGGTTGCCTTTTTTCTGATTTTGTAATTTGATCATAGCACTCTGTGTATTACACTGTTCTAAATGCTATAATTGATATATTATCACATTTGTAGTGTATATAGTAGTCTACACTTTTGTTGCCTTCTGTACAGAGAGGTAGGTGCACATACTGTAGAACATGTCAGAGGATATGATTAGTTCGTTAAAGTGAGTATAGAAGCACACACTTTGTTTTCATTATTTATTTTTTGGGAAGCAATATTATATAAAATGTTGTATAAAACTAACATGGCAGTAGAAATTATATGGTTAATAAGGGGCAAGAATTTAAATGGAAATAAATTGTATTTTCTCTGTTACTGAGAAATATCAGTAACTTACATTAATTATGGTATGAGATTTTAATACAAACTTGTCATGATTTCGTTTACTGGATACTAAATTGAAAGGCTTGTCAGTTGTATTTAAAAATGTGACTGTGAATGGGCATGTGTCCTAAAATCTTGCACATTTACAGTAAAATTGCTCTTTAGTACTGCTACATTTTTATTTTGCTGGTTGTGTTTATATTCTGATGTCTGCTTGCATATTTTCTTGTACATTCATTTCCTTTTTTGTGATGCCTGTCAGACTGATCAATATTTTTGTATTTATACAATTGCTTCTGTCAGACATTGATTCATTTTGCAGTTCTGTAAGTGCTGAATGAAAATTATTAGTTCAATGTGAGTACGTGTGTTTAATTGACGACTGATTAATTTAAACTAAAACATTTAAATCCATGAGAGGTCTCAATCTCAAAATAATGACACTCCCCAAATGAACCAATAAGTTATCTTCACAATGTGCTCACTTAAGATGCTTCTCTCCAGTTTGAAATAGAATCCCATTATGTTTTTTTCATGCAAACTGACAATGACTTTAGATATAAGGCTAATAAAATGGGATGGGGGGGCATCCCTGACCCATTATAAGTCTAAATATCTCCCTTGCCTTGTCAGTTAAGACAACTGCATTATAATCCTCAAGCCTCCCTTGTAATATGCACAGATACCCCTTTTCACATTTCTCCACTCTGCAGCAGGCATAATAATTTTCACAATATCAAAAGTTAACATGTTTTTTCTGAGTCTAAATGTGTGTTTTGAAGTAACAGTCTCATCTGTACACTTAGTAGTGAGTCAAATTATACAACAAAAAAGTTACAGTGTATATAAAAAGTGTACACAACCCTGTTAAAATGCCAGGTTTTTGTGATATAAAGAAATGAGACCACAATAAATAATTTCAAAACTTTTCCCACCTTTAATGTGACCTATAACCTGTACAATTCAATTGAAAAACAAACAAATCTGTTAGAGGGAAAAATATAAAAAAATGTACAATAAGCTGGTTGCATAACTGTGCACACCCTTAAACTAATACTTTGTTGAAGCACCTTTTGATTTAATTACAGCATTCAGTTTTCTTGGGTAGAAGTCTGTCAGCATAGCACATCTTGACTTGGCAATATTTGCCCACTCTTCCTTGCAAAAGCACTTCAAATCTGTCAGATTGCGAGGGCATCTCTTGTGCACAGCCCTCTTCAGGTGACCCCACAGATTTTCTATTTGATTTAGGTCTGGGCTCTGGCAGGGTCATTCTAAAACTTTAATTTTCTTCTGGTGAAGCCATTCTTTTGTTGTTTTGTCTGTATGTTTGGGGTTATTGTTATGTTGAAAGGTGAAATTCCTCTTCATCTTCAGTTTTCTAACAGACACCTGAAGGTTTTGGGCCAAAAGTGACTGGTATTTGGAACTGTTAATAATTCCCTCCACCTTGACTAAAGCCCCAGTTCCAGCAGAAGAAAAGCAGCCCCAAAGCATGATACTGCCACTACCATGGTTTACTGTGGGGATGGTGTTCTTTTGGTGATGCGAAGTATTGTTTTTGTGCAAAACGTACCTTTTGGAATTGTGGCCAAAAAGTTCAGCTTAGTCTCATCTGACCATAACACGTTTTCCCACTTGCTTTTGGGAGACTTGATGTGTTGTTTTGCAAATATTAGCTGGGCCTGAATGTTTTTCTGTGTAAGAAAAGGCTTCTGTCTTGCAACCCTACCCCATAATCCAGACATATGGAGAATATGGGGGATTGTTGTCACACGTAGTACACAACCAGTATTTGCCAGAAATTCCTGTAGCTCCTTCTGTGTTGCTGTAGGTCTCTTGGCAGCCTCCTTGACCAGTTTTCATTTTGTCTTTTCATCACTTTTGGAGGGATGTCCAGTTCTTTGCAACATCACTGTTGTCCCATATTTCTCCACTTTTTGATTACCGTCTTCACTGTGTTCCATGGTATATCCCATATATTTTTGGGGATTTGGAGAATTTAATGTGGAGCTTTTTGAGTGAGATAATGAATTCTTGCTTGTAATGATAGCATTCTTATGATATTTTTCTCAAAATGTTTAAATCCACAAAGCCAGATTTAGATTTATTTTTATGATTTACAGTCCACAAATGATCCTTGATATATATCATGATTTTTTTTATTTCTGTAGTGTGCCATGGCAGAGTTATGGAGAAAAATTATTTAGGTTTATTTAGTTAACTTGAGTTAAAGAAACTGATTGCTTAATTAATTGAATGCCATTAAATGGAGACCAGTCAATTGCAGGTAATGCTGATTTGCAAGTCATTGCATCAAAATATTTTGCATTCTGTAAAACAGATGTCTTAGAGCTCTTGGGAAATTATTTCTGTTTCCAAATGAAAAGAAATGGACTGCTGATCACTTATGACACCAGCCATAATAATAGCAAGCAGATCGTAGATACAGAGATATGCACATTTGATGTACTAGTAATACTATCTCAAATGAATATACTGTAGAACAGCTTAGGAAAGAAACAGGAAGACCTGTATGTAGATACTTGATTACTGTGCAAAGGTCTTATATAGTCTTAATGAACGTGTTTTTACAACACTGAAAAGGAAACTAAAGATTTTGCCTTTGATGTTTGGCATTAAAAAAGTGAATTGTATTAATATAGATGCATGGTATAATTTTATTCTATAAAACATACCTGCTGCTCTAACATGAGCATCAAGTCTTCCCACTGCAATCAATCAAATGTAGTGGATGTTATTTTCCACAACAATTCTTGTAAATTCATTTAACTAAATGCTTTTATTTCTTGTAAACTAATTTAACTAAATTTTCTTTAATCATATAAACTCTTGCTTTGTTTGCATACAAATTCCTGTGGTGTATTTTAAGACCTAAATTGCTTTGTAAATATTTTGATCCCCAGAGATACAAGCAAAGAATAATACCTTGATGTGTCCTTGTTTAAACATTTTGTATTAATCAGCATATGCTTTTATGATATGATCTGTTTGATTGTGTGGTCATTTTCCATGATGCACAAAGCATATTCTACATGTTTCTGGCATTTGGAAATATCTCAACGTGTCATCATAAATGGTCTGTCTTATGTGAATTTGAAATGTTTATATTTTCAAAATAGCATGTGTTATGTTAAATGCAGTCTTACCAAAGATACTTGTATTGTCTTAATGAAACTATAATATTAAAATTATTACCTTTAAAAACAATGTGGCTTTACTGACAGCAACTTTAATGAGAATCAGATGAACACTACAAAGAAAAAGACAAAAATAAAATTGCTGTGATTCTTTCCTGACTTTCCTGAAAACATAAAGTGAATGGCAAAAATGGTGACGGTAATGTATAGTAGCCTTGGTGTGTATAGTAGCCTTGGTATGTATAGTAGCCTTGGCGTGTATAGTAGCCTTGGTATGGGACAGTTTTCAGGGTTGAAAGGCAATAGTTATACAGTAAAAAGCCATCAAACTTGGAACTAGGGTGTAGGTCTAGTAGTCTGACAAACAGCAACAAGATTTAGTTTTCTGCTACTTATTCCATCAACAGACATGGCTAACATCATAGTCTACTTGGCTAAACAGCTCTGAAAACCTTGGAATTTTCTTTATTCTTGCCTATATTTATAAACTTGTGCCACAAAATGGGTTTTGTAAATAAGGAAAATACTGATTTGGCAGACAGTATAGACTTGCTGATTACTATATCTGTGTCCCCACAGTCTAACATAGCATGAGTCTTGTCAATTCACATATTCTTGGGTAACATGGGATAACTGTTGACAGTGGGACTGACATGCATATTGTATTTCAGTAGAATCCGTGATTATTAATAATAAATAAGACTGAAAGTACAAAACTGACCTTTATTATAGAAACATGGTATCACACAGGACACTGGGAGTTCCTACTATCTACCATTAGTGACTGAGGACTTGTGTTACCTTACATAGCACTGTTATACAAACATGCAACATCAGTAATGGTTGAGCACAAGTATTGCACACTAGTACTAGACACAATCCAAGAGGGGCACATTATGTTTATTCCACAGAGGATATGTTCCACACTGTGACAAGATAAAATGGTAGCACTTGTAGCCTATGACATTGCTTCAGGAATGGCTTATGATCCTACAAAAATACTTGAAAAAGAACAATTTAATACCTTATTTCCCCTTGTGATACACTAGATCAATGCAAACACACACATACACACACACACACATGCACACGCACACGCACACACACACACACACACACACACACACAAATACCTAAGGGTAATCAATAGCAAAAACTTTGCTGTACATTCATTTGAAAATCAGTGGTTGATGAATTGACAAAAGTTAATTATAGATAACCATTTGCTCAGTATCAGAATGTAATACACTGAAATCATAAATAAAAAATTATATTAATTTATCGAGACTGCACATTATTAATTATCCCATCCTAATCCATGCACTGCATCCATCATCGAGATATGCCATTTCTTATATGGAAAAAAGATATGAGTTATCTTTGCTGACTGACATCACAATGAGCAGAAATCCTAGTGTTTTGGTGTAGGATTCTTCCTTCGGAAAATGTAGGATTTGTTATAGTTGTGGCTGATGTGACAGTACTGGAGAATGGCTCATGTGCTGTATCTGCTGGACAGGATCCATGACCAGGACAGACAAAGTAGCCTACAACCTCAGAAATAAATATCTAAACAACATGCCATCAGACAGAAACTTTATAGCAAATATATCATTATTTTCCAAAGAGTAAAAAGTGTTTGTTAAATATTAACTCATTGTGTCCTTAATCCTTTGTTGCTGTGTTCCAATTATGATTGCAATAAACTTTAAAGATAGAGCATTTTATATAAAATATCAAGCAAAACAACCTTGCTTTGTTGATTAGATGGAGTCCGTGTTCATTGTGCAATGTTCAAAGGTCACTGTGAAGAAGAAAAAACTCAGAGCCTAAATAGGCTTTCAAAGAGTATACATCCTGTATACCCCCCCCCCAAAAAAAAAACTTTCTCCCACCCAATAATTCAGTTCCTTTTTTAAATATTCTATATTATCAATTTTTCTAATTCTAACTGGGATCATATTCCACAACCTGCCAGTCCAATAATGAAAAAGAATTTGTAATAATTGTGTTCTACCAACTGGTATTTCATTATTCCTGACAGTGACCTGATGTCTACCTTTATTCATTCTACAGTAACACCATAACTGTCACTATAGAAACATTTATGAATTACAATTAAGTATCCCTTAAACAGTCTATACTTGATAGAAAAAGAAACAATTCCTTTAACCTTCTATTGTATTTCACACCACTTAAAGCCTCTTATTTGTCTTAATCCTTTCCAGTCTTTCAAGCTGTTTACAATTATACAGGCAAAATAGGAGCACCATATTCTATAACAGTTGTCATTATTGCTTTACATGTATGTATGTATGTGTATATATATATATATATATATATATATATATATATATATATATATATAATGTGCATATATATATATATATATATATATATATATATAATGTGCATGCATATATATATATATATATATATATATATATATATATATATATATGTATATAAGCATCATACTTGTCTGCCTACAACAGTTCTAACTATATTTCTAACCCATAATAATACTTCTTAATAATTTCCATTAGATATAATTCAAAATGTTAAATCTTTATCAGTTGTATACCCAAAGTCTGAACAGCATCTACTTCATCAAGCAGTTAGTTATCAGTTGCACAAGGAAACCATAATGTATTATACATTTTATACTGGTTGAAGCCAAACTTGGGTTTAACTCATCCAAATATCCTTGTTATTCATAATGATCATTTAGACATTTTACCATTGAAGCAACTTTTGAGTCATCTGTATATTTGCATACCCACATCTCAGTGGGTCCTGGGAAATTTGCCATAAATAATCCAAAGAGGACCAGTGCTAATATAGAACCTTGAGGGACACTAGAATTAAGCATTTACACTGCAGATAAAGTATCGCTAACGTCCCCCTCTGCAGGTTATATGACCTGACTAGTCCTTTAATCATCTATACTGATACCATTCTCTGTCAACAGTGTAATAATTCTGTGATGAGGGATGGTATCAAAAGCTCTAGCCATGTCAAAATAAACTGCATCAACAAGTTTGCCCATAGCGTGACTATGAGCCAGATGACCTTAGATTGAGTGGAAGCTCACATACAGAAATAGCTGGCAGGGGATGGTGGGAAATTAGTGGCTTAATTCCTAGCCATCCTGGAAGATGTGTCGGTGGCTAAATTGCTCCCATGCAAGTGGAGGCTTGCAGTACAAGGGACATTACCCAGAGGACATGACCTTGGTACTCCCATACCAGTGATGGTAGTCATTAAGATGTATGTGTGGGTGCATGTCTGCATCTTGGGAGGGTGTGGGGGGGGCTCCTGCAGTGATGCAGGTACTCACATAAACCATCAGGGGGCAGGTTAGAGCACATACAGAGCCTGGGGGGGTGTAGGAGGTTCCTGTGGTGATGGAGATACTCACATCAACCAGCACTGGGCAGTTTAGAGCACATATCCAGAACCTGGGAGGGTATAGAAGGTTGCTGCAGTGATACAGGTACTCACATCAACTAGCAGGGAACAGATTTAGAGCAGATACAGAAACATCCCTATAGTATATGCCCATTACATTAGGCTGTTAAGAGAAGGTGGTGTTAGCTAGTTTCCTGGCCTGGATTCAGTTAATATCCATTCCGAAAAAACAGACATCCTTGGTCTGGTCTGGGGTGGGGGTTGAAGCCTTCCAACAGCAGGTGTATGTTCAGCCATAGGCTGGAGTGCAGATTTCTTCATGACTTGCCTTGGTGACAGAACAGTAACATTTGCTTTTGCTGATTGAGGACTTAAGGATGAATGGAGGCTGGGGGCTGCTCCTCTATAGCTCTGAATGACCTCTCCGAGTGCCTTTTTT
This sequence comes from Protopterus annectens, assembly GCF_019279795.1. Classification (NCBI taxonomy): domain Eukaryota; kingdom Metazoa; phylum Chordata; order Ceratodontiformes; family Protopteridae; genus Protopterus; species Protopterus annectens. The sequence continues at coordinate 951,402,915 of NC_056728.1, forward strand.
CAGGTTTGACTGTAGCCCCATTATATAAAGAATGAATGGGCTCTAGAGCCATTGGAGGATGGATTGACTATTAACAGAAATAGAGAAAAAAAGGCATATACAAAAAATATCAAACAAAACAACTAGATATCAGCTGTTTATTTTCTGTTGTTTGATTGCTTAGTTAAATGCTTAATGGTACCATGGCTTTATACCTTTACAAGGCTTTCTTAAAATGACGCAGTAGAAATGATTATTTTACCTGTGATCCTGGATGTGGGTATGCATTTATATATGAAGGTGTGATTGAACTGTAATCTCTGCTACATGAAGCATATCCTTGTGTCCCTTAAATTTTACAAGATGAGATTCAGAAAACAGTTGCTACTATTCTTTGTGTAAAATTATCCAAGCAGTATGCAATGGATAGATCAAAAACAAGAAACAGACCTTTGCACTGTGTAAACAAAGGACACTAGGTGACAATTTGAGATTGATGTGCAAACCTGCATAACTGAAAAGCATTTTATGAGAAATGTTTTCATGCAAGGGTATCAGAGTATAAGGCATGCACCTTAAAAATCTTTACCGTGGCGAGCTACTCCATATATTTCCAAAGAGATGTGATAAGGGTAACACCTTCTTAGTGGTAATGCTGCATGTTGCTGTAGTGGAAATAGCTAAACAGTAATCCATGTATATGGTGAACTTTAATGAATGCTCAAGAGACAGTGAATTGAATTATTTTCCAAGGTACTGCAAGTAGGACCATATCAAATGGACAAGGAGGCATTGCCACAAATAAGCATTTTAGGCTGACTTAACATGGAAAAACAACTCGCTTACCTGATTCTCACTCATTTTTTACTTGCTAAAATTTCTGGAATGGCTCCCAGTAACTGAAAGGAGTTTCCCATTAAGCACACTAGTGTTTAAAGATTAAAAACTAGGATACTGCCCATCTGTGAAAAGATTGAGTTTTACCCACTGAGAAGTAAACAAAAAAAGATAGCATTGACCAAATCCATCCCCTATTTAAGACAGCCATTTGAGAATGAACCTCCTCGGGACTAGGCTCTGCTGTAAGAAGAGACTCTAGATTCTGACTAGATGTCAGTTCTCAAACTTAAATTTTAAAAAGATTTTAAGAGATCACTTCTGTAGGGAAGCCACATGCAAATGCATTAGGGACAACGGTTATGAACTCTGAAATGCCTTTTCCCAGATGTACTCACACTAATTTAGCCATATAGCCACCACTGAACTAACATAATTTCACTCTTTTGTACATGTGGTATATATTGTATATAAATTGCAAGCAGCTTTGTTACATTATGTTGCAAGCTGTTAAGTTTCTCCATGTCCATTGAATTTCTTTACATTCTCATTGCATTTTGCATGCACAATACCTGTGACATTCCTTTTTATCACATGATGTTATGTTATGCATTGAACTTCTAGCTTCTTTACTTTTGAGCCAGGTTTTATTTATTTATTGACATTTGTAACCGGGTTAGTCCAACTGGGATATTGTCCCATTTTCAGAGGAGACCAGAGGACAAAAGCTCCAGAAAATACATGCAATATATGATTACAGAAACAAGAAAAACAAGTATTACAAACAATAATAGCAAGCAACAGAAATAAACATCTACCAGTGTAGAAATAAACAACTACTTTTTTTTTTTCAACAAAATTAAATTCTTAGTTGCTGAACAAATGGGGAGAGTCAAGAGTGATAGTAGGATGTAATGAGAGAGATATGAGTGTGGGAGGAGGGGAGAGCTAAGTAGGGACATAGCAGAGACAGGTTCTAGAATTGAGTAAATGTGTCTTCAGTTCCTTTTTAAATAGTGGAGTATGAAAGATAGAGCGTATATCCAGGGGACGTGTATTCCAAGCTTGGGCCACAGAGTGCTTGTAGAGTTGCTTACCAACAGACCTGTTAGGGTGGTAGACATCACGCAATTGCTGATTTGAGGTGTGGAGAGATTGAGAAGGGGTATAGATGGAAACAAGGAGAGATAGGGAAGGACAGCAGGAGGGTTTAAAGAGCATAGAGTGCAGCATGTGAAATTGGTAGAGATTAAGTAGTTGTGGGAGTTCCAGCCATTATAGGTTCATAGGTTTATACTAGCTATCTGCTCTAAGGCATTTATAAGCCTAGCCCAAAGTTTTGTGGCTTTGTGGCCTTATATGAAAAAATACTGTGCCCATTAGTTTGTTGTGCCTTTGTCCAGCAGTGACACAGAGATGATTCCCGGGGTAAACCTATGATCTCCCATCCACAGGTCAAGATTTCTCTTGAACAGAGCCAACGAGATGCTTTGCCTCACATGGACCGGGATTTTATTCCACAGCATAGGGAGTCTTTGAGTGATAAATCTATCCCTCCAGTACGTCCTATTTATATCCGTGCTGAGGTTTAAGTCGCTTGTTCTAGTGGTTTTGGTGGATTTGGATTTTTTGAGGTGGAGCATGTCCATTAATTCAGGGTTGGACATGGCCTTGTATGTCAGGCACATGTCACCTCTGAGCAGACGGTATGCGACTGAATAGAGCTGGAGTTTCTTCAATCTGGCAGCATATGACAGATTTTGGAGTCCCTTTATCCTTTTGGTGAGGAACTTTTGGGGTCTCTCCAATTGCTGCAGATGTCGGGTGAGATACATCCCGAATGGGGCATTGTACTCGATCATTGGTCTGATAAGTGAAGAGTACAGGGGAACAATGACCTCACTAGATCTGGATGTGAATCCTTCATGATCAGGTGGGCAATGTAGAAGGTATTTCTAACCACTTTAGCAATGTGAGTGTCAAAAGAAAGGCCACTGTCAACCTGGGTCCCCAGGTCCCTGATAACCTCTTCTGTGCTTAGTGGATTGCCGCCTATATGGTAGCTTGGGGTTACCTTGTTTTTCCTGAAGGGTATGACTATACATTTTTGGCGTTTAACTTCAGGCCATGGCTCTGGCACCAGCTATCTGTTTCCGTGAGTCCCTTCTGAAGGATATCCGTGTCCGATGCACTTTCCACTATGGTGCCCAGTTTGCAGTCGTCTGCAAACTTTGTCAGCCAAAGTCCTCCCATGTTGGCCTGTACTTCTGAGAAGTAGATGCCGAACAATAGGGGCCAAGGACCGAGCCCTGTGGGACACCACTTGTGACCGGCTTGGAGTCTGACATAGCGCCAGCAACTCTAAACCTGTGGGTTCTGTCCTTAAGCCAGTTTGCAACCCATCTTGTGACATATGGGTTTACATTTAAGCTGGTAAGTTTTTCTACAATACCTGAGTGGGGTATTGTGTCGAAAGCCTTTGCAAGGTCAAGGTAGGCTGTATGGACTGCCTTTCCTCATCAATGGCCTTGGTGACTGTTTGAAGAAGTCGACTAAGTTCAAAAGGCATGATCTGCCCTTGAAGCCAAACTGGGTCGGGTCCAATGTCTGCAAGTCCCTTGTATCTTTGTTTATGAGCTCCATTATGATCCTCTCCATAGCTTTGCAGACTAGACTTGTTAAGCTTATGGGGCGGTAATTACCAGGGTCCGTAGAGGCACCACCTTTGTGGAGTGGGACCACAGTTGCCGACGCCACTCCTTGGGCATGTATCCTGTGGTAAGGCTGAGATTAAACAGCTGCCTTATGTGCGGGTTTAATTCCTCATTTAGCTCGTGTAGCACACAGCTGGGGACACCATCTGGTCCCATTGATGCTATGTTTTAGCTTTAGAGAGAGCAGCTTTCACCTGCACATTTGAGATGTCTGGGAGGCTACACTCCGCTGGGATAGTTATCTCTCCTTTAGGGGGGAGAGGGGGGTGAAGTTTGCACTGAACCTGTCTGCCAGTATGTTGGCAATGTCTGTGGGTTCAGTGATTTTTGTATCATTTTGGACTAATTCTGAGCATATCTGGGAGTTTCCACCCAGGTTCCTAACATAGCTGAAAAAGGCCTTATGATTGTCCTTTGAATCCATGGCAATTTTTCTCTCAAAATTGGCCTTAGTTGATTTTATGAGTGCTCATATTTTTTTACTAATAATGATCAGGGTTGATTTCCCTTTTATGGATTTTGTTCTATCATGTAATAGCTTTCTCCTCTTATTGTAAAGTTTGTTAATGGCTGGGGTCCACCAGACTGGATGTTTGCCCTTTGTGGAAAGAGTCTTGGTTTTATTTGGGATTGCCTGATCCATGCAGTCCTGGAGGTGTTCATAGAAGGCATTTGTAAGGGCTTCCGCAGCTTGGGTTGTGGTTTCCACTGGCTCAGGGGCCTTGAAGGATACCACACCAGTCTTGAGTTGTGTGAAGTTTGCTTTTGAGAAGTTCTTCACTATGGTCTTTTTTGTTTGGGGTGGGGGCGGAATGTGGATTTCCAGTGAGATTAGTTTATGATCAGATCTCACCAATGAGGGATATACTTCTGGTGTGGAGCATTTTGTCCCCATGTTTGTGATAATGAGATCTAGTATATTTTCTCCTCTTGGGGGAACAGTGACTAGCTGTTCCATGGCATTTGAATTTATGAACTCCAGGAACCGTTGGGCTAGAAAGTTAGGGCTTGAGTAATGTTCCCAGTCTATATTCGGGTAGTTGAAGTCACCCAATATGATGGTGTTTGGAGATACATTTATACCCTCCAGTGTCTTCAGGAAGTCTGTGTGGGGTTCCTGAGTTTGAGAGGGTGGCCTGTAGCATGCTAGAATTTGTAGAGCAGTTTTGCCTATGGTTAGTTGCACCTGGATGGTTTCCGAAGCTTCGTGCGTTGCCACCATCCTGGAGGTGTGGGTATCCTTTATGAATATGGATACACCCCTTCCTTTTGTGGTGTGGTCCGGGTTTTGGGGCCGGGCATGATATGAGGTAAAACCTAATAGTGCCGGGGTGCTCTCAGGAGCCTTGAACCAGGTTTCAGTTACAGCACAGACATCGATGTTCTCCATACTGAGAAGGGCCTTGAGTGCGTGCATTTTGAGATTTAGACTTCTGGCATTGAGCAGCATTACCCTCAGTTTCTTCCCATTTTTGTTTTCTAGGGTGGTAGGTTTAGAATTTGAGCCTTGCCTAAAAAAGGCACTATGGGGTTGGCAAGAGCCTTAGCCAATATCCGGAATCCCAGGGGTGACAGGTGCAAGCCGTCCCTTGCGAAGCAGCGTGGCTTGTCAAGCATGTCATCCCGGGCAGACAGACACTGGATCCCCTTTGAATGATACCAGACATTAAGCCAATTGTTAAAGCTGATCATCTTGTCTCTATATTCTGGCATCATTCTTGGTGAAGGAAGGATACTGCTCAGGGTCAGGGTCATACCTGCCTGGGCTACATAATCAGAGAGCTCCTCTATGTCTCTTTTCATGTAGTTCAGGGAGGTACATCTCAGGTCGTTCACACCAGCATGGACAATGACTGTGTCATATTTGTACCTGCCGTGGAGTGACCTGAGTGCTTGTGTTATGTGGTGGATTCTAGCGCCCGATAGGCAGCTTACTGTGACCCTCTCCTTGTTCAGCCTGGTGAGTGGGACGTCAGTGTGTCTGACTATGGAGTCACCTATGACAAGTATGTTTGGTGTTGTATTTGGCCTTAAGGGCTGTGACTGCTTTGCACACTGATTTTGTGGTTTATGTGTTGCTTGTGGGGTGTCTTGAGGTAGGTCAGAGATGTTGTCAGCTGTAGAAATAATAGTGGAGTCATCAGCATATTGAATTTGAGATGAATGATTGCAAGAGGTGAAGAGGTCATTAGTGAAGATATTGAATAAAAGGGGGCCTAAAATGGAACCTTGTGGAACTCCAGTAGAGATAGGCAGGAAAGGAGAATATGAGGAGAGCCATTTGACAGATTGTTTGGCATTCAGATATATAGCTAGCAAACCAGCTGAGGGTGGAGGAGGATAGGTGAAAGTTTGCAAGTTTAGATAGAAGTAAAGGATGAGATGCAGTATCAAAAGCTTTGGAGAGGTCAAGAAAGAGACAGGAAGTAGGTTTATTATTGTCCAGGGATACTGCAATGGTGTGGGTGAAGGTGAGTAGAGCAGTAGTAGTGCTATGATAGGGGCAGAAACCATGTTGAGTAGGGGTGAGGAAGTTGTGATTGAGAAGGTGGTTTAGAAGCTGAGTATGGATACATTTTTCTAGGATCTTAGATAGGGGGATAGAATGGCAATAGGTCAATAGTTGGTAGGATAAGTAGAGTTGCCTCCCTTATGGAGAAAGATTTCCAAAGAGTAGGAACAGTAGATTCTAGCATGGATCTATTAATTAATATAGTCACTGGGTAGGCAATACAGTCAGCTGTAAGTTTGAGGAAGGTGGGAGGTAATTTATCAGTAAAGAGAGAGCAGGGTTTGAGTTTGAGCAGTAGAGATTTGATGTAAGAAGTGTGAAGTGGCTGGAAGGAGAAAAAAGTGTGTGGGTGTTGGATCAGGTAAGGAGTAGGAGTTAGTTTGAGAGGGTAGGAGGTTTTGGATGGAGGAGATGAAGTGGGAATTAAGTAGGGTAGCTGTTTCCTCCAGAGTCGAGTTTGGGTAGGGGGAAGGTTTAGAGGGAGAGCCTGGGTAAAGGATTCTATTTAGTGTAGACCGTAATTTCTGGGGGTTAGATCTATGTTTATGCTGGCCTGAGCTATAAAATGATTTTTTTGTCTTTAATTGTCTGTTTTTTGGCAATATTACATAGTTGTCTGTATTTGAGAAGATGAGGTGTTTGTTTAGTTTTGATCCCGACTTTCCAGGCACTGTCTGTTTGTTTCATGATGGTCTTAGTTTCTTTTGAAAGCCAGGAGGCATGATTAGATTTCAGTCTGATCATTTTAGAGGGAGCTAGGGGTCCAGAGTATTTAGGAAAATGCTATTAAAAGTGTCAACGGCATCATTCAGGGGAAGTTGTTTAAGGATGGACCAGTCAATGTTTGGAGTAGTGAGTTAAACTGTGAAGAGTTAAATGAGGATAGTTTCTGACAATCTCTAAAGAGGTGGGGTTTAGGAGTGTGAGGGTCATATCTTAGGATAGAGGTAGGGAAATGGTCACTAAGGGAGTCAGGTAGGGTTTTGGGCTGGTGGTAATGTTTTGGGGAGTTAGTGAGAATCCAGTCTATTGTGGAGCTGGAGGTAGAGTTTTTGTGGAAACAAGTGGGGGTAGAAATTAGTTGGTGGAAACCATGAAGGTGAATACTGAGTAAGGGAGAGTCAGTAGAAAGTTTAGACCAGTCTATATTGACATCCCCAAGGATGAGTGTTTCGTAAGGTATATTGAGATAGATCCAGGATAGTATGTTTTTGAGAATGGGTATATTGTTGCCAGGAGGAATATAGATGGAAGCTGTAGCAAGTTTTTTGTGAGGATTTAGATGGAGGTTAAGAATGAGGAGTTCAGCAGGGTGGAAGCTAGGAATAGGTGTGGGGTAAGGTAAAAGGTTAAGGCTGTTAGAGTAGAGGATGGCTACACCACCTCCTTTCTTTGATGTTCTATCAGAGCGGTAGATGTTGTAGCCAGGGGGGAGTATTTCACTGTTTGAGATATGAGGCTTGAGCTTCTGATAGGGATAGGATGTGAGGGGTGTTGTAAGCTATCCAAGAATGTAGATCAGTAATTTTGTTTGCTAGGCTTTGAATGTTTAGTGAATAAAAGGTTAGGTGTTTGCGAGGTTTTGGGTAATGGGACTGAGGTTGTATATCTGGTTGGTTGTTGGAAGAGGGTTGAGAGTAAGAGGTAGTTAAGGTGGATGAAGGGGGGGGGTGCAAGGTGAAGAGGGGCCAGGGTTGGGATGGATGTCTCCAGAGGAGAGTAAATGTTTATAGAGAAAAGCACCTGATGTAAAAAGTAGATAGTATTTGGGAGGTCTGTATTTAATCCTATTGGATGGTTTGAGAATTTGAAGTATGTGTCTTTTGTACAGAGTTGTTGTAGTAGATTTAAATAGGTCTGGAGAGATGGAAAAAGAATGTGAAGTTAGAAAGTTGTAGCGTGAGTGCGAGGAGGGGAACAAAAGAATGGATTTGAGAGGTAAGAGTGATAGGAGGTAGTAATAGAGAGCATAGTGAGTAATGTTGCAGATATAAGTAGATGCAGCATGATGAGTAGTTTGGATAAGGAGGGAAGGGGGTAAGTGTAAGAAATAATATAAAATTGGTGAATATGTTAAGTGTGAATGGGTATTGGATTGTGGGAGTGGTAATAGACAGGGTGTGGATTTGTAGTGGATGGCTGGGCAGGAAGGGAAGGGAAGAATAGGTGATTATGTTAAGTGTGATTGGGTGTTGAATTGTGGGAGTGGTGCTAGACAGGAAGTGGATTTGTAGTAGGGAAGAATAGGTGATTATGTTGTGGGATTGGGTGTTGAATTGTGGGAGTGGTGCTAGACAGAAAGTGGATAGTGGATGGCTGGGCAGGAAGGGGAGGGATGATTAAGTATAAAGGAAATTGTACAGGGGAGGGTGGGAATGGAGGTACGGTAGGGGAGCGAAGTGAGCCCGAGCATAGGGAGGGCGAACGTAGTGGGGCTACACCAAAAAAAAGTCTGAAGAAAAAAACATCATTAAAAGAGAAAGAAAGGGAGAGGAAAGTGTGTAGGGTGTGTAGGTTTGTGACTGAAAAGGATCAACTGACTAATACACCTACTTGTTTAACAAATAAAAATAAATAAGTGGTTATAAATGAGAGAGACCCCAGCATGTCTACAGATCCTTTAAAAGGCTCAATACTATGTATGGATGTTAAACATTTACCTGGATATGATGGCAGAGTAATGAGGGACTGAATCAGATTCTACTAAACCTATAGGGAATATCATTGTACCATTAAGATGTGTCACAGAGTCAGCAGTATAATTAAGCAATAACTGACAATGGTGTAGTATATGAAGATTTACCTACAGTTGGTGTGGTTTAATCATGAGGGCGAAGCCCAAGTGATTAAATAAATCCAACCGTGGGTACATCTTGTAAATCTTAATATACCACACCATGGAGTTGGTTACTGCTATTATACAATGACATTATTTAAGAAAAATACACTTACTTTTCTTAAGTAATGTCTTTGTATAACAGTGCTATGCTGTCCTTCTGTGGCTGGCACATATCCTGTTGCCTTTTTTGATGTATTGTGCATGCCTATGGGACGTGCGTTCCCACGCATACACAGTACATCAATGCTTTGAAAAGGAAGCAACAGACAAAAGGTCTCCATTACTGTTTTTCTTTTTTTTTTTTTTTTTTTTAAAAAGGGTGACCGGACCTTTTTCTGTTGGTATATGCTCGGATTTACAATGGGCACGCTGATTGGGCTGACCAATCAGCATGCTCATTTTGGAATATTAATGGCCAGTCATTGTATAATTGTGATTCCTAGATGCATGGACTGCTTTCATCTGATTACTGCCACCTACAGGTTCAAATAGGCATTGGTACATCAACTGCAGAGGGCACTTGAGTATTATTTGCAATTTTATGATCAATGCCAAAGGCATGGTCAAAAACTGAATTATCTTTTGCCATGCCATCACTCAGGATGCACATATTTGACAGACTGGTAATCTAAGTTTGTATCACGATCACAGAAAATTATTACAGCAAAATGAAACACTAGCATATACATCACAAAACTGAAAGGATATAACTCTTAAGTATTACATTTTAAAAAGAGATACTCTAATCATCCTGAAGCCATAGTTAATGGCACACATAACTGCATCTAATTAGAGAAAGAAGTTTAAGACCTTGCAAACGCCCAGACCAGAACATGGAACAGTGTATATATGAGCCTAAGCAATGTTTCCTATGTCTAGGTCTCAAGGCTGTAAGGCAGCACTAGTCACAAAGGACTTGTGCATCACATGCTACCTATCGGGTGTAAAAGTAAATTTCACAGTTGGCTGCACAGTGATGACAAGTAACTTCAGGCCATACACAATGACTGAAGAAAGTAGCTAGGAAAAACCAGATACACAAGATGTCATCCAGCATGCCCATTATTGTAGTGCAAATCAGACCCATAATGAAATAGCAGTCACAAATAAACACAACCAATAACTGTTCAGTACTTTGGAGAGTTATTGGTACTTTCAGTACTCTCGAAATGTCTTGTGTAAAATTAATGCAAATCAGTAATATGTTTTGAATGTACATTTATAAGTGGTCTGGTAGATTTGGCAGTGAGGTATGCTTTTCCAAGAATTTCAGCACAGTATTCTTAAGACAATACAAATACAATGCCAATGATATTGCCTAATTGCATAATTCCATAACAAAGGGGAGATTTCACAATCATATCATGTCAGTCTAAAAAAACTATGCAGTTTGGGTGGCGCACTAATGAAAAAAATGATTTTATTGACATGGCTACAAAAGGGGAATAAAATCCTGACTTTTGATGAAAAATGATCTATTATATGGTTAGCATAGAGGTAAAGATAATCAGTATATAGTAATGCAGAATGCTCAGTAGGGCTTATAAAAGTATATGTTCAGGAATTAAGAATATGTTTGTCTGAATGTGTTATATATCCTACATGAAAGATGTGTCATGTGATAAATCTTTTTGTAGATGGCTTTCATAGTAAAGACCTTGGTGATCCTGACCACATATGAGGATTGTATGAATTTTTTTTTGAGCATTGTGATAAATATTATAAAGGTTACACTGTTTTCAGAGGTACTGTTTCCTATTCACCAGCAAACTAGGAGTGGAAAACATTATTGTAGCTTTGCAATTCTGTCAGCCCTGTCCATTGGAGGTGACTATGACTGAGAAAAATAATCTCCCAGTTCAGTTTTATTGATTTCTTTATTTACTCTTATCTTTAACTGGGAAAGTCTGACTAGGATGTTATAATTCATTTTCAGCAATGATCAGCGAGGAAAGCTTTACTGGATGATAAGTGAAGTAGTAACACATAAAGCTATGATTACCAAAATAATCAGCACAAGTCATTATAATATTCTGATTACAGACAGTATATACAATTTTATGCAAAACAGATGAGATGGTATAAAGTATGAACATTTGCACTAATGTATACAGAGGAGTTTCATGACATATATGTGTTAGCAATGAATAAAGAGGAAGATAATGGAAAACACAGAGCAATAAGAAGAATGTACAAAAAAGAGGGAGCATTGAAGGGAAAATGGAGCAGAAGTTGCAAATTAGGAAGGGTGTGGAAAAATATTCGATGACTGTGATTGTGTGGTTTGTTATTTTATATCAAATAAATCTTATAGATAATGACATTTAAGAAAGAGAGTGTTATGTTTTCTAAAGTCACTAGTTGTTTAGTTGATCTGAGAATTTTTTGCTATTGTTTTTATTTTTGATTTTTATACTTTTGATTTTTTCCCCTGAAGTTCCAACTGTGAAGATAAAGGGGTAACATATGAGATGTGGAATGCCTCTTGATAGACCAGAAGCTAAGAAGATTAGAGTGCTAAAGAAAAATAAATATGTCAGAGGTTCTGGTGGAGACTAGACCATGGAAATGTTACTGTCAGAAGTGACTAAACCCTTAGAACTAACATGCACACCTGCTAGTAGAAGACAAGTGTATTGGATTTTCCCCTACACATTTTTTTTTTGGTACTAGATGACATATTCAATACTCTGTGCTACACTGACTGTGAAGTACACTCTGTTCTTCTGAGAAGGGTTAGCAGAATAGTAGACTTAAAGCTACTCAGGAGACAAGGGCAGAGAAGGCTGAGGAACAAGTCTCTGTGATGTTATCTAAGACTGAGGAACACGTCTCTGTGATGTTATCCAAGGCTGAGGAACATGTCTCTGTGATAATATCCCAGGCTGAGGAACAAGTCTCCATGATGTTATCCAAGACTGAGAAACAAGTCTCTGATGTTATCCAAGGCTGAGGAACAAGTCTCTGTGATGCTATCCAAGACAGAGAAACAAGCCTCTGATGTTATCCGAGCGTGAGGAACAAGTCTCTGTGATGTTATCCAAGGTTGAGGATCAAGTCTCTATGATGTTATCCAAGGTTGAGGAACAAGTCTCTGTGATGTTATCCAAGGCTGAGGAATACGTCTCTGTGATGTTATCCAAGGCTGAGGAACATATCTCTGTGATAATATCTCAGGCTGAGGAACAAGTCTCCGTGATGTTATCCAAGACTGAGGAACAAGTCTCTGATGTTATCCAAGGCTGTGGAACAAGTCTCTGTGATGCTATCCAAGACTGAGGAACAAGCCTCTGATGTTATCCAAGCATGAGGAACAAGTCTCTGTGATGTTATCCAAGGTTGAGGATCAAGTCTCTGTGATGTTATCCAAGGTTGAGGAACAAGTCTCTGTGATGTTATCCAAGGCTGAGGAACACATCTCTGTGATGTTATCCAAGGCTGAGGAACACATCTCTGTGATAATATCCCAGGGTGAGGAACAAGTCTCTGTGATGTTATCCAAGACTGAGGAACAAGTCTCATGATATTACCCAAGGTTGAGGAACAAATCTCTGTGATGTTATCCCACACTGAGGAACAAATCTCTGTGATGTTATACAAGGCTGAGGAACATGTCTCTGTGATATTATCCAAGGCTGGGGAACATGTCTCTATGATATTATCCAAGGCTGAGGAACACATCTCTGTGATGTTATCCCAGGCTAAGGAACAAGTCTCTGTAATGTTATCCAAGACTGAGGAACAAGTCTCATAATATTACCACAGGTTGAGGAACAAATCTCTGTGATGTTATCCCACACTGAGGAACAAATCTCTGTGATGTTATCCCACACTGAGGAACAAATCTCTGTGATGTTATCCAAGACTGAGGAACACGTCTCTGTAATGTTATCCCACACTGAGGAACAAATTTCTGTGATGTTATCCAAGGCTGAGGAACACGTCTCTGTGATGTTATCCCAGGCTGAGGAACAAGTTTCTGTGATGTTATCCCAGGCTTAGGAATAAGTCTCTGTGATGTTATCCCAGGCTTAGGAATAAGTCTCTGTGATGTTATCCCAGGCTGAGGAACACAACTCTGTGATGTTATCCCAGGCTGAGGAACAAGTCTCTGTGATATTATCCCAGGCTGAGGAACAAGTCTTTGTGATATTATCCCAGGCTGAGGAACAAATCTCTGTGATATTATCCAAGGCAGAGGAGCATGTCTCTGTGATATTATCCCAGGCTGAGGAACACGTTTCTGTGATGTTATCCAAGATTGAGGAACACGACTCTGCGATGTTATCCCAGGCTGAGGAACAAGTCTCTGTGATGTTATCCCAGGCTAAGGAACAAGTCTCTGTGATGTTATCCCAGGCTGAGGAACAAGTCTCTGTGATGTTATCCCAGACTGAGGAACATGTCTCTGTGATGTTATTCAAGGCTGAGGAACAAGTCTCTATGATATTATCCAAGGCTGAGGAACAAGTTTCTGTAGTATTATTCCAGATTGAGGAACAAATCACTGTGATGTTATCCAAGGCTGAGGAACACATCTCTGTGATATTAGCCAAGGCTGAGGAACATGTCTCTGTGATGTTATCCCAGACTGAGGAACACATCTCTGTGATGTTATCCCAGACTGAGGAACAAGTCTCTGTGATGTTATCCAAGGCTGAGGAACATGTCTCGGTGATGTTATCCAAGGCTAAGAAACACATCTCTGTGATGTTATCCAAGGCTGAGGAACAAGTCTCTGTGATATTATCCAGCTCCACGGGCAGACAAGGTTTTTGTCAAGCTTCACCCTTGAGCAGCCTCAGGCTTGAATACAAAAAATGTTGTTCCTAGCTGAGAGCTCTTTCTTTCTCTGTATTTGTGATTTATAGCTGTGAGGAACCAGCTTGATATTCTGGAAGTAGGTAGTTGGAATTAAACTATATACTATTACATTTTCATATTGAATTTTCATAGTGATACTGTTTCAGTGGAAAATTGGGTTTGTGTGAAGATGTAGCTTAATATTAACTAATGGAATAAGTGATACTGACTAGAGCTCTTTGGAAATCACTCATTACCGCTTTGTCATGGAAAATTAGGGGAATAAAACAGACTAGAACTGTTCCAGACTGACCAGAGGGCTAGAAGGAAATTTTGGCATAACACATCTTCAACAGTTGAAGCTATAGTCGGCAGAAGTACCCAAACTGATGAGGAGGTGAGCTTGGTGGGAATACATAGCTCTGCTATAGTATTGTAATAAAGATTTTTGCTTTTGTGAGATGCATTATGTCATGAAATCTGAGGCAGGAAAATAGGAGAAAGATGGGCCAGAGCACAGTTTAGCTGGTGGACTCCTAAAACAGGATGAATCTAGACAACCCAAATGTCCTAGATGGAAAGATGTCTAGAGGGAAGTACAGATAAGGATGGAATCTAAGTCTGGAATAGTGATGTAATCTTAGCTTCTGGCTGTATATGGATAGAGTAGAAGGAAGCAGAGTAGAACTTCATAGGGAAATGAAACACTGGCATAATGAACACAGAGAATCTGAGAGATAGATGTCATATGTGGCACCAACATGGTGAAAATACACATACTATGGGAAGACGAAGCAAGTGAGCAGGACAGATGCGATTATTGTACCGTAGGGGTAAGTCCTTGTAGTTGTTGACTTTTGGCTTTATGAAGTGATGATAAGACCATTCTACTCTGAAAATCATACTGATTTTGCATCAGTGAAATTATACCGTACCTCGTCTATTACTATTGTATGCTTATGAAGAAGGATCTCAGGTTAAATTTGCAGCAGGGGATTCCATTGTAGTTAAAGCATCTGTGAAGAGAACTTGGCATAGGCAGAATGTATGACGCTGGAGCAGTATTGTGGAGGTCTAAAAGAGGAATAATTCAGATTTTGGAAAAAACAGTTGGAATGAATTGACAGGATCCTTGCAAGAATGCAGTGGACAGGGATGATGCAGGAGATGGTGGAAATAAATGGACTAGGAAAAGCAAAGTTGATGTGTTGGATGTGGTTGTCAAGGGCCAGCACAAAAAATGAGAAAAGTAGTGTATACCTGATGAAGTACTGATAGAAAGTAAAGGATGTGGAGTGCAGTAACTCAAGTTATGGACAATGAATGGGTGATTTGTACAGCCCTGGATGGATTCTAAGGAATAGTACATGGAATTCTGCAGGACAAGGGGCAATCAAGCCATGAAAAATTAGAGAGTGCAGTCATGCCAGAGTAATCTTGCAAAGACATCTGAAGAAAGTCAAAGAGTGGTTGGAGAAGCTAGTATTAGTGTAAATGTTCAATGAGCAGTTAGCATGCTAAGCAAAGGGAAGTGTGGTGATGGCATAAAAAATGACATGCATGAGAAGTACGTGGACCTCCTCAATGAATCTCTGTGTCACTTAACTATGATGTCAAAGTGGCCTACTTCCCTGCTACAACCACCCACTGAGACCTTCTGATGTATTTGATTCAAATGAATCTACCGGCAAGGACTGAGTACAGCAGCGCTGCTTGACATGTCAAAGGCTTTTGGCACAGTTTTGTCAGGCAACAAAGGGGACGTGTTAAAGGCCTACAAAATAATAGTAGCTTCAGGTGGTGGGGAGATAGAGATGCTTATAGTACATAAGGAACACATTGGGGAAAAGCACAGTCAGTGCTACACTTTGTCTCAAAACACAGCAGTATTAAAATGAATGGTACCTGAAATTAGGGTGTAAGAGACTAATGACCAGAGGGATGTTAAAGGACATGGACACTGACGTCATGGCAGGTAAGCTAGAGGAATGCTCTTTGAAGAAAAGTCATCCTTACCCTTTGTTGGAAAGTATGTCTCTGCATACTCTTCCTGGAGGTGCAATTTGAGATGTTTTCTGAATAGGGAAGAGTAGTAGTATTTATTTATTTATTATTTATTTCACATTTGTTAACCGGGTTAGTCCAACTGAGTTTGCAAACAAACCCATTTTCAGTGGAGACCCAAGGGGAAAAGCCCCAGCAAACATAAGTAAAAATAAAGTGACAATATACAAATATTAAATAACAGTCACAATACAAAATAATTGTAAAAAAGAAAAGGTTAATTATTTGCATTGCATTGATAGTAAGTAACCCATTTTCAGTGGAGACCCAAGGGGAAAGAGCCCCAGCAAAGATAAACATATAGGAGAAAAACTATTACAAGCAACACTGCAAATCCAAAATTAATTATAAAGAAAAAAACAAAAGAAAAAATATGAACATTAAGGCTTGCACTGATAGTAGTGGTCTAAAATTTACTACATATGAGAGTAAAAACAAAAAGATAATTGTTCAAAAGAAGGACAATGTATAGACATTGATAGGAAGTGGGGGAGGGAAATATAGTTTGGAGAATGGGAGGGGGCTATAGTAGTAGAGCTGAGGGTTATACTATAATATTTTTATAGATAGTTTTTAGGGTTCTTGTACACAGACCTGAAGAAGTCTAGAAGGACAAAAGCGATCTATGTTAATAGGTTATGAAAATAGAATATGATTTTTACAATTGATTTTGTAGATGCAAAGTGTATATGTATATATTTATATATATTTTTGATTGCCAAATGGACTAAGGTTGATATATTTCCAGCCATGTAGTATATTGTCTTGGATAAAATCACATACTTAATAATCTACTTAATAATCTGGTTAAATAAGAGGTACCACATCATTATAAATTGTATTTAAAGCACATAAGGGTTATATTATTATGACAGCTATTAAGTAGGGCAGGACTGATGGGGGAAGGGATGTGAATTTAACATGTGTACCAGTAACACTTTGTTTTACAGCACAATAAACCACTTTCTTGCCTGATAAAAAGTATATATATTTAGAAAGATTGTGAGGAAACTACTACTCTGTTATTTTTGTTTTACTTGGATCGCTTGTCTCTGTACTTAATAAAGGATTTTTGACTGGAAACAGACTGCCTGTCTTCCTTGGATTACTTTTGAATACTTGGTAATTCTGTATAATATTTAAAATTATATTTTTTTTATTATTTTTTTGACTTAAGATGAGTTTTTCACTACTTCTACTATTGTCTGATCTGATTAATATACAGTGATTAACTAGAGATATATGGACTGAAAATCTTCCACACAGAGAAATTTCTTACAGTTTTGTTTAAGTAGAAGTTACTAACAAAGAAAGAAAGTTAGGAGATGCAACAGGTTATACAGTGGGAGGCGATGCAACAGGTTATACAGTGGGAGGAGATGCAACAGGTTATACAGTGGGAGAGACTAAGACTACATGTGGTCAATGCAACGGCATAATTTCAAGTTTAGTAGGTGGGGTTTAAGCTCCTTTTTAAAACAGGGAAAGGAAAGGTTGGATCTAATATGGAAGGCAGTTTGTTCCAATTTAATGAGAAAGAGTGCTTGTAAAGTAGTTTGCCAATATTCCTTTTGGGTTTATAAACTGAGAAAAGATGCTGATCAGCACTCGGAGAGGCCGGGGGGGGGGGAGTAGGGAATAACATGGGAGGTGAGAGCAGGGCAGCCAGAGGGGTTGCTGAGTATGGAAAAGGTAGTGTGAAGTTGCGATTGTATAAGAAGGTGCGGAAATTCCAGCCATTGAAGTTTGTTTAGTGAGAGGCAATGATGTGAAGAGAGTGGTTGGTTTAGAATAAATCTGGCAATTTTGTTGTACGTTTGTTCCAGTTTCTGCATTGAGGTAGTTTGGATATTGATAAGGATAGGGGAAGTGTATAGAAGACTGGGTAAGAGAAATAGCTGCTCAAGAGTGTGTTTAGTGGCAGTAGTGAGGAATTTTTTGTTCCTATAAAGTAGTCCAAGTTTTTGGTGTTTTTTTTTTATTGCCTGTTGTATGTACAAGTCAAATTTTAGTTGGTGATCAATTATTACCCCAAGGAGTTTGGTGTGTGAGGCAGGGGAGATAGTGGTGCCATCTAGAGAGGAAAGAGAAAAGTTGGATTTAAGGTGAGAGAGTTTCTTATTTAATTGGAAATCATGTTTCATTGTGTTGGAGTAAAGCTTGATAGTTAATAAAGATGAGAGTCTTTAGGAGTCATTGTTTCCTAGACAGTATTCTGATTGCATAAAATGCAACTGTTTCTTAAGAGGAGGGCAGAAAATTTAAAAATGAGGGCATGGAACTGAAACTGAGCTCTTGCATTTGTAGGATACTGGGACACCTGGTTGACAAGGGAGATGGTAGTCCATTAATATTGGCATGAAGCGAGGCTGATAAAATTTAAGAATTTTGTTTAAAATTTTTTTTGGGAGGATTACTGAATTTTTGGAAGTACAGATCATATTTTAACCATGGGATAAGAACATTTAACACTATCACCCTTCTAGTTTTTTGAGATAGCAGATGCAATATAGTGTAAGATATTGTAAATTGGGTTAATATATTTTGTGTCTAGGTTTACAGTTGTTGTTGTTGTGTCTTTTGGCTTTTCCCGGTTAGGGGTCGCCACAGCGGAACTCCAGTCCGCTAATGATTCGTAGTTGATTTTTACGTGCTGAGTTACCAGCCCTGACACACAACCTTCAGCGAAGGTATGCACATTCATGCATGTCTCCACGCGGAAGACACTCTAGCTGAGAATCGAACCGGACAGCGTCTTACTGTGAGGCGACAACACTACCGCAGCACCACCCCCACTGCGGGTGTGTATGAGGCTAAAACTGAAGTATTTGAAATGATTAGTCGTAGATATTTTTGCTCTGCCAACATAAGGGTTAATAGCTGGGTCGACCATGCTAAGGCCAAAAGTTTGCTAGTGACTTGAGTATTTCTATAGTTTTGGGTATTGACTGTGAAATTATTGGCTAATAATTCTGTTAAGAGGCTAAATTCCTCTTGTAGTGTTTTATTGAGTATGTCAGGGTATTTGTGGGCTCTGGTTAGAATTCTATCATCCGTGTGAAGTAATATGTCAAGATTAGATAGTTCTGTGGAAGGGCTGTTTGCGAATAGTAAAATAAAAGTAGGTGTGGTGCAAAACCTCAGGCAGCTCCCTTGTTTCATGAACTGGTTTAGAATGGGGTGTTAGACATGATGCAAAGCATTTTTTTCTATTGCTTAGGTAGTTTTCCATTCATTGGCATACTTCAATTGAGAAACTGCATTACCTGCATTTTTCAATACAGATTTTATGATTTACAAATATATTTGTATTATGTAAAGGAACATGGTACAAGTGAGTGAAATGGCATTCATGCTTTGATACTAGGTTTGTGAGATGCTAGATTGTAGTGGTAGATTTATATAGTGGCTGGCAACCATGTTGTTTCTTGCTGAAAAAGTAATTTGTTTGAATATAGTCCATTATTTATTTGTAGATTTTTTTCAAGTATTTTAGCCTGAGTAGAATTATTTAGGTTGGAAGTTATGAGGGAGCGGGGGTTAGCTACTTTTGGCAGAAGCGTGATGAATCCACATTTGAAGCTAAATGGGATAAGATTAAATATGAGCATGGAGAGCTTTGTTGCTACTCAGCTCAAGTGTAGTGCAGAGCACCAAAAGTACTAAGAAGCAACTAAAGCTCACAGAACTAGATAAAAGGTTATTGAAGTGTAGCAGGTGTAACACATACCATGAAAATGTAGCCAACAAAACACCAAGTCCAGTAATTTTGAAGACAACAGTGAGTGATTCAGAAAACTGAGGAAGTTACAAGTATGTAGGGCTTTATTTGCAGATATTTATTTCTTGTAATAAATCACAGCCTCTAGGCTATAGTCATCTGATTGTTTTTTGAAGTGCCCAGATTAGGGTGGAGTAGTGGCACACTGTTGCAGCAGAATCTTGTTTTAAAAATACACATTTGCGATATCGCCTTTTCTACAAATTGTTATTGATTATCAGTGTAGTTAATGGCAGATTAAATCTGTGGTGGCAACCCTTACAGCCTTTTAAAATGTCCACATTTGGAAAACAGCCACACTGTTGCGGTGGAATCTTGTTTAAACATATGCACTCGCAGTGCCCATTTTCCTACAAATAATTGTTTAGCAGTGATGCTGATTGTCTGCAATGGCTGCAGTCTACTTAACCCTTGAACCTTACAATGCAAAGTGGGTGAAGGAAGAACAGATCCAGTGCAGGCTAAGTCAGTGCTGCTGCTCATTTCCAGCCTATCCCTCTCTTCTGGCTACCTGCTGCTTTCAGGCAGTGTCCTTCCCATTCATTCAGATTTTTTCCAGCTTGCTCAAAATCTGTTCACAGTCTCAGCCATACCCACAATGGTTCTTTCTTAACATTTGGGAGTCTAAGACCCATAAGGGGATAATGATTTGCTCCCCATTCTCAACTTAACGTCTTAAAAGATAACATGGGGACCATCTAAGACAATATAGTAGAAGCATGTGCAGAGGAACTCATGGATTGAGAGTGAGAAGATGACAGACAGGCAATTACATTAAGTTCAACCCTGTGAACCCTTGGCACTCGGCATCCATGAAAATGTCAGCAGTTGATTTATAATGAAGTCGCGTGTGGAAAATGAGGGGAGGCTGATCCCAGACTGGGGCAAATGTTCTGGGTGGGCATCACTATTGGGGTTCTTTCACAGAGAATACTTTGGAGAGAGAACAGAATGGTACTCAGTGAGGTTGCATCAAGTAGTTTCTTCCTAAGACTGATACATGTAAACATTATGCTGTCATCTAGTTTTATGAAGAAGATGGTACTTGGGTTATGCAAGGAAGTGCAAGCAGGCAAATGGCTGAAGAGAAAAAAAAAGTAGGGCTGGCACTGAAGCATCTTTGTCACAGGAAGTGCAAGAATTCCTGGAGCTGTTTAAATGTAAACCCCCTGGCCTGACGGCAATTTCATCACATATGATGGCATATGCCTGAAGGTGGGGTTGCAAACCTTTAAGAGTCTTATGTTCAAATGTGGAACCATAAGAGTAAAACATTAGTATGAAAACATAGCATGTGATATGATAATTTTTTCATCAGCAGTATTTCTAAACCCTAATTTTTAATGCACGTTTACTTTGTGTTCATCCATTTTTTTATAATTACCAACTTCCTCCACTAATAAGCTATACCTTTGGTTATTAGTTTTTTCATATAGCGTATATACATCAAGTAGTGCATTCATATTTTTAACCCCCCCCCCAAATTCAATCGAATCAAAACACATAATATCCATTAAAAAGAAACACCATGCATAATATGGGTGGATATACTGGAATCTCATGTGGTATGGTCACGAGCCCCTGCCTAGTGGCCTGACTATGTGAAACTGGTCATTTCCTTAGTGATCCTTGTTCCAAAAAACTTGGTTGCAATCAAACAACAGACCAGGCATTTTATCAGTTTATCAATTTTCTGTTCTATCATACATTGCTCAGTTATCGATCATTGTTGGATTTGTTTTAAGTCATGATTCAAGTTATGACCAGTAGTTTTGCATGCTTTATGAATATGTCTGGGCGCCAGTCTTTTACCATCAGGGTGTTTTCAGATAAATGGAACTTTAAACATTTTGTTTATTGATTTATTTTATTTTTTTATAGAGTTCGAGAAGTACTCGCTCTGAAGAGGACAGAGACACAATGTGGGATGCTTGGGGCCCGTGGAGTGATTGTTCACGCACTTGTGGAGGGGGAGCTTCCTACTCCTTGCGACGATGCTTAAATGGCAGGTAGGAGGAAATGCTATTTTATATCATGCTATATACTTTGACAGTGGCATTTCTGCCCTTCCATTGCTTATCTGGCAGTTAGTGCTGAGGATTAAGGTTATGACATGTTAACAAGCTGCTTCCTATGGTACAGGGTTTGATTTTATCAACCGTCATTTGCCTAATATGTGACTTCGACCAAGTCCCTTTACCAGACAGTGCTTTTGGTTAGTTAAGAAACTGTGCTAGGCTCCTCAATGGCCCTGTTATCTGCATCCATACTAACTACCTATGTATGAATCTATGAGTATACAGTGCTTATGATTTCCATCATTAAACATTTCTCTTAATTAAAAATTAGCAGAATCCATACCAGACATTTAGTAAACACTTTCATGCTTCCTTTCTCTATATTTATTAGTATATAAATCACCCTTTTCTATTACTGCTGTTTTATTTCTTCCCACCAGCTCATTTTCTTTCAGTCTGCTCCCCCACCCCAACAATTCTCATCCAACAGGAGAAACTAAGTAACTTCCAGGAAAGCTCTTAATGCTGAAGGGAAAGTTGTATTGTTTAATGTTTTTCCCCAGTTTGTTACAAAATATGGACCACTCCTGTCAAAAAGAAATGCCATGCAAAGTATGGGAGGATATACTGTGTCTTCAATATTTTATGCTTGATATAGTTAGACAAATTTTAATGTGTTCAGATAAAGTATGGGTGACTTAAAGAACTGTTCTAATGCCCTGTCAAACCAAAGTTGTGCATGTTTTTATGCCCCTTCTAATTCATTGCTTACTTTCTGGAGAAAAATGGCCTTGATGGCCACAATCAAAGGTGGCATTGACATGTAGGACAGCAGCCACATAGCCAGCTCATGTCAAGAATTACAAAGATGAAAAAAATGACCAAAGAACAATCAATTCTTTACCTCTTCTCTGTAGTATGTCCAGTATCAGCGTCTGTAACTAAACATAAAATAACAACATTACAGTGATTAGGAGCTGCCCCCAACCATGTGATATATTAGCATTTCATTAGTCATTTCCCTTTTGGTCCAGTACCATATGACCTTCTTAGCCCTTTTCTTACTGCCATGTCACTTCTACTGCTGACAGTGTTACGACTGTTGTTGCCTTATGTGAGCCGCATCTGATGTCAATGTGTGAAAAAGACTGGGAGTGGTAGTGAGGGGGATACCTCTTACGAGTGCTCTGGGTTAATGCAGGATATTTGTGTGCAGTACCCTCATGTGTCTAAGCACATCAGGCTACTCGGTCTGTGGCGATCCCCTTTACTCTTTTTGCTACCATCATTTTCTGGGTAAGGATGCATTACTGAAGCAGGCTGCCCCCCCCCCCCCCCATCCCATCCTTAATGTACTGCCTTTTGACATCACATAAGCTAAGAGGCAGAAAGATAAACTAGTAAGCTGGTGTTCATTCCAGTGGTCATTTCAGCAGGGCAACGGTAGGCCAGCTTCATCAGCCATTTCAGCAGGACAAGGGCACACCAGCTCCATCAGCCATTTCAGTAGGACAAGGGCACACCAGCTCCATCAGCCATTTCAGCAGGACAAGGGCAGGCTAGCTTCAAGAGCCATTTCATTGTTTCCCAAGTTTACTGTTGGAAAGCTAGCATTCAACCCTGTTATAATTACTTGTGTTTGATTTGATTTCCTGCAATGTTCTCTGTTACGTGCATAGCAAGAAGCCAGAAGGCATGCTTTCTAATTCTGTGTTTCAAATGTACCAATAATCAAATATCATTTCTCAGGCAATGTGTATGTCAAAAGAATGCTGTTGCCCTTTTTCAAGGCCCACCTTCGGCTTGGATTCAAATCCCTGAAAAGCACTGTTTTTTCTCTATGATCACTTATGCTCCTGTGTATTACTTTTTTGACTAAAACCAAGGAATGTGAGGAAATACTTTCCAGTAAAATACTTGCTTAGACTGTAAGCTTTGATCTCACATTTCTGTGTGAGGGACACTGTTTGGTATTGCATTTCTCAAAATAACTTTATTTTCTTAACAAAAGTGTTATTTTGATCTGCTTTTGAAGTAATCCTGTAGGCAGAGAGAGAAATATATTCATTTCTCAAGACTCCTTGCCAAGTTTAAGTACATTAGAGATTAATACTGCACATTGTTAACTCTTACCTTACTGGATGGATGGAATTTTATATATATTTATATATATATATATATATATATATATATATATATATATATATATATATACAGTAGTCCTGGGGGATGCAGATATTTTAAAAGCTTTAGATGGTGACAGCATCTAAACCACAGACTAGAGTTTTTTTTTTCTTTCTTTTTGTTCGCAATGCCTTTGCATTGAACTCATGAGGCTTGACAGCTTCATTGTTGGACCACATAATATACTCATCTAGGAATCTCTTTAGTTTATAGACTTTGATTCCTTCTTAATTTCCCTACTAAATTACAAGCACTAAACCAAAAGTGTTTTTAGTTCAACTAATTATAAAGCTGTAGCAAGGGGCATACTTATTGAAATACATCAGAGGTCTCTGTAGTATTTTCTGCAGCTGTATATTATAAGGCAGCTGTGTAACATGGAGTTATTGTGGAAATGGTCCCTTTTGTCTTGGTCTGGATATCATTCATGATTTCCAAAGCCTGTCTACACTGGTCATCTGCAGTATCCTTCCTCAGGATCTGGGAGGATAGCACATCTGCTCACTGGACGTATCAGTGGCACTATAGGAGGAACTGTGCTGGGAATACGCCCCCATCCCAAGCAAGCAGAGAGAATGTAGGGAACTGACAGCCCTCTTAGATAGTCTAGCTTGAACTGGTGGTAGGATGTATTTTTCACAAATCACCTATAGAAAAGATAGGCTACTGTGAATTATTTTTATTTATTTTACATTTGTTTACTGGTAAAGTCCGACTAGACACGTCATTTTTCAGCAGAGGCCTGGGGACAAAAGCTCCACATGAAACAAAAAGAAAAATCAGAAAATATAACATATCAGTAGCATACATGCAGTACAACAAAAATGTAGTCATTCTGGATAGTACAGTTTGTAAGAGCAGTTATACACAAAGCTAATTATT
This sequence comes from Protopterus annectens, assembly GCF_019279795.1. Lineage (NCBI taxonomy): Eukaryota > Metazoa > Chordata > Ceratodontiformes > Protopteridae > Protopterus > Protopterus annectens. The sequence goes on from NC_056728.1 coordinate 951,427,528, forward strand.
GGATTCCTAAGTATAAGCAATATATAAAAGGCTATACAAGTCAGTTGTGTCTTTTGGCTTTTCCCGGTTAGGGGTCGCCACAGCGGAACTCCGGTCCGCTAATGATTGGCAGTAGATTTTTACGTGCCGAGTTGCCAGCCCTGATGCACAACCTTCAACGAAGGTATGCCCATTTGCGCATGTCTCCACACAGAAGACACTCTAGCTGAGAATCGAACAGGACAAGGTCTTACTGTGAGGCGACAATACTACCGCAGCACCACCACCGCAATAGGTTATACAATATTAGACATACAATGAGGAAATATTTCAATATCACGACACAATGCATTTTGTAGGAAATAGGTTGGGAGAGAGGTAGATATGTCAAATCAGTATTTCCTTGGCTCTTAAATGGTGTAGTTTTGTGTACTGTTAGTGTGCAGAGGCATATGTAACATGCAGGGCAGGAGGATATGGGTTAGTCCACTTGAGGGGCAAAGGTAATAACATTGTTAGAGAGAGAAAGATTAGTCACGGGTACAGCAAAGATACAGCCATTTGTTTAATAAGTGTTTTCTTAGGGTTGTTTTAAACTAGACAAGAGATGTAATAGTTGTAATATTTTCTGGAAGTGCATTCCAGATTTTTCCAATATAATTTGAAAAGAGGGGAATCTCCTGCTTGTTTTTTTGCTTAAATTGACTTTTATGTCGTGTTTATTAGTGGATCATAATGTTCTGCTGTGGCATAGGGTTGAAGTAAAGTTTGTAAGGCAGGTATTTTGTCAGGTTCATAGAGTATCTTGTGGACCAGAGTTAACTGGTTGTAATGAAGGAGGTGGGGGAACTCTAGCCAGTTCAGTTGTTTGAGTGCTACACAGTGGTGGGCTCTAGCTGGTAAATTTAAAGCGAATCTGCCATTTATGTTATAGCAGGATTCACGTTTTGCCAGCTCTGATTTATTTTTAGATTTGTCAGTATGGGAGCTGCATATAGGAGAGCAGAGATTAAGTGGGATTGGGCAATGGTAGCTTTAGTATTTTTGATGAAGTACTGTTTGTTCTTATACAGTGTTCCTAATTTTTGTGTACTTTTTTAACTGTTTGTGAAATATGAATGTTGAACTTTAAGTTACAATCAATTTCGACACCTAAGAGTTTGGTGTTTTGAGATGGAGTGATAATGGTATTGCTTAGTGACATAATGTTAAAGGTATTAGTGCTTGAGGTTGATTTAGTGGGTTGGAAAATCATAATTTTGTTTTTTGGGGGGTTTAAAATTAGTTGAGCATTTTTAAGCCAAGTTTCAGCTGCTAGGAAGGATTGTTGTGATAAGTTCTGCAGCTCTTGTATTGAAGGAGCAGCACATATCACTGTTGAATGTTGGATGAGAGAGGCTTCTGGGGTTAAAGTGTGTAGGTTATTTGTAATTATAGAAAAAAGTAGTGGACCTAAGATTGAGCCTTAGGGGACACCTAGCATCACTGGTAGAAGGGTTGATAAAGTCTATTTCCAAGAGACTGCTTGTTGACATCCAGTAAGGTAGTCCTGGAACCGGGCAAGAATGCCTTGGCAAAAGTTTACTTCGGAGAGTACATTTAGAAGTTTGGGAGGAGGTAGTTCATTTAGGTTGGTGCGGTAAGAGGTAATATGCGCTTCTAAAGTTAAGAGTAGTAGTGTGGTTGTCAGTACGTGCCTGTGATAAATGTATTTATTTGGGAGTTGGATGTTTTGGCATTATTTGTAATGAGAGGGTTTAGTATTAGGCATTTTGGTAGAACTATTACGATGTATTGTTAGTAACTGTAAATGAGGTGGGGAGGGGTGAAGCAGAGTAATTTATAGCTACAGTGTATGTGGGTGGTTTGATTTGATTGAATTTTTGAAGAGGGGGTGTAGCTAGAGAAGTATAAATATAGAATATGTGGGGGTGGGAATGGGGTTGGTAGAGAAGTGGAGTGGGTTGAACCCAGTTACTGAGAAATCCTGACTGTAAAAACAATCAATAAGATCAAGTCAGTACCTTTCTAGAACTTACAAGTAAAGGGTATTTAGCCAGTAAGCTGGAATTTGCAGCCAGTTGTGGGAGCCAGGAGGACTACCCAGTGGAATACTGTATGCAATAACAGTGAAATAACCAAAGTTGCTCCATGTGAAACATAATACCTTATGTATGTACAAGTGTTAAAATGCAACAGTATGAAATGAATAAAGAAGCTAAGTTCATCACGCTTATTGACTACTTATCAACTCAGTGCAGTTCAGTTACAATCTACGCTACTTAAAACAATCACTGATTAATATGTAGCATTTTGACAGCTCTCCGGTCTTTCACAGTGAAAACTTAAGCAAGAACAACTTCCAGCAGAGAAATAGAGTCACTCAGCGTGACACTTTTGTTATCTAGTTAGTAACACTATTGGATGTATAATGATAAAATACAACAGTATAAAATGATAAAGAAGCTAAGTTTGTCATCCTCAATAACTAGTTAACACCCAGTGCAGTTCTGTTAAAGTCTACGCTACACAGAATAATCACTGATTAATTTGTAGCATTCTAAGAGATCTCTGGCTTTTACAGTGAAAGGTAGAGCAAACACAAGAATCCATGCACACAATGTGAAAGCAATTTCAGTTATACAAAGTTGCCCATCCAACAACAAAAGTCTATAACTTCCTTGGCAAGTACACTGCACTGGGGACAACAGAGGGAGGATATAGTGACTACTACTAATTTAAAAATAGTGCTCAGGTGGGAGGATTGTATACAATAGCTCTGCTGAGAAAAGGGTGGCTTATTCCGCAAGGAATTATACTACACAGGGAGAATCCCAGTATTAGGTCTGCTTTAGTTTGAATCTGGTTACCAAGAGTTGCTGACTATAAAAACAATCAACAGAACCAGATCATTACCTTTCTACAACTTATAAGTAAATGGGTATTTAGCTAGCAACCTGGAATTTGCAGCCAGTTGTGGGGAGCCAGGAGGACTACCCAATGGAATATTGTATGCAACAACAGATACCAATCTGTAACACTGCCCAATATAGTAGAGTTTGCAGGGGTTATTTTTTTGTGTGTGTGTTTAAGCCAAGTGAAAAACTAACCTAAGTAAAGTCGGAATGGGATAGAGAGTATAGGCAGCGGGGGGGCTATATAACTCTGTTGTCCACGCTAGGTATACACACTATGAGCATACTTTATTAGTGACAAAAGTATAACTTTAGAGTAAAATATGGAGGGCAGCAATACATACAATGCCTTTGGCCATTAAATATAGGTTCTGGTTCTTATAGGGCACTTGTTATCACCCGTACAGTGGGCTTTGTGGCTGCAGAAGAGTTGAGTTCAGGTAAAGAACTTTCCTGGACTATTCCTTTTTGCAAGTACACCACGCCGGGGACAACAGAAGGAGGATATAGTGACTACTACTAAGATTTTTGAGGTAAATACCTACATGGAAAAAATGTCCTGTTTTAAAACATGGAAATGTGTATTGCATCCAAGCCTAGTTTTGGGCACACGTGTTCAGACAGGATGGAGTGCATTTGTCAAGATCAGGAAAGAGAATCTTTGCAGCAGATATTTTGCAATATTTGACAAACACTAGGCAGGAGTTTTCCAAGTCAAAAATTTAACAGTTCACAGATAGCAACATCTGATGCATCTCTGATGGTTGCTAATGGTAGGAACATTAATAACAAAGTCCTTTTATTGGAAAATTTGCTACGTTCCCACAAGATTGATGTTATTGTTTGTGAGACATGGTTAAAGAACAATGACTAGAAATGAGTTCTGTCAGGCTATAAATGTTTTTACTGTAACAAACATTCTAACAAAAAATCAGGTTGTGGTGTTATGATAGGGATTAAAGATAGTTATGAGACATCTGATTATTACATGTTCAATTATAACACCAATACTATAGACTGTGGAACTGTGTCAATAAAGACAACCCTGGAACATAAAACAATTATTGGAGTGTATAGACCACCAAAGTCAAGTGCAGATGACCTAGAGGAATTCGTACATTTCTTGTACAAAATACAGGAGGGAAGAATAATAGTAGCTGGGGACCTCAATTTACCAGAAACAGACTGGGATGATATTGATTCAACAACATTAATAAAGAAATTACTCATAACATATATTCAGGAACAACAATTGCTTCAGATTGTAAAAAAAAAAACTACCAGGGGATGGAACATACTACACATTGTGTTCCTAAAGAAATTACTGTTACTTCAAGTCAACTTTTGCCACCATTGATGTGCAGCGATCATGGGGTTATAACGGTTAATTTGTTGCTAGATAATTCTGCCAAACTGAAATCTAAACCAATACACAGAAGATTAATTACAGATTATATGAAAGCAAAACAGTCACTATGTAAAACTAACTGGAGTGACGTGTTCAGTGGAAAAACTGCAGATGAAATGTGGAGCATAAACTGAGTGCAAACAATTAAAAAATGTTTAATATCAGGATCTAGGCATACAACATCAGGGGGATATACTTCCATAAGAATAACATATCTGATCAAGGTAAGAGACAAAAAATATAAGAAATTGAAGAGAGGTTGAACTACAACTTTGAAAACTGAAATAAACAAGCTGGACAAACAGATTAAGCATAGTGTTAGACAAGATCAAGAAAAATTTGAAGAAAATTTATATAAAGATATTGAGCATAACATGAAACCTTTTTCATAGATACATAATATGTGGAAGGAGTAAAGACAAAAAAATTGATAAACTGTGTGCAGATTCTAAAATTCATTCTCAGACACAACAGATTATAGATATATTTACAAAATCTTATGCAAAACAGTTTGGCTCCACAAAAGGGGTGATAAGTTGTCCTAATGACATCCAGGTAACCCCACATACTGTAATCAAATTAAATTATATTGTAAAAGAATTGCACAAACGGATCCAAACAAAGCTCAGCGAGGAGACAGAGTTAGTAGCAATGACCATAGAACACTTCAGGAAGAACTTATATTGTATATATTGTACCATTATACCTGTTATTCACCAGGTCATATAAATATGGAGATATTCTTCAAGATTGGAGACATGTGGTTATTAAACCTGTCTTTAAGGGTAAGGGGTGTAGGACAAACCCAGAGTCATATAGACCCTTAAGTCTACTTTCATGTTGATGAAAAATAATGGAGATAATATTGGATAAGTTATTGTCAGAACTGGATAGGTTGGGACTTGAAACCATATATCAGCATGCATATGTTGAAAACTGATCTATTACCACCTGTAATATGATGTTCTATAACAATATAATAATTATGAATGAAAAATTGTGCTGTGATATAATTTATATAGATGTAACTTCAGCATTTGACAGGGTCATACACAAAACACTGATCAATAAATTAGTACAACTAGGTATTGATGTACTCTTGATAAGATAGATAGCTGCATGACTTACAAATAGGACATGGCAAGTATCATAGAGCAACTGGACAGGTGAAATCCTTGGTTACAGTCAAGGTTTCCCACAGGGCTCTGTCCTGGGCCCTTACTTGTTTAGATTGTATCTTTCAGGCGTACGTTTTTCATCTGAGGTGTTCTACAGTCTATATGCAGACGACCTGAAGTTGGGTAAACTGATTACATATGTTACAATAAGGTTTGTCTTGCAAAATATCTTGACTAAATTGACAATTTGGGCACAGGAGAATAGTTATCATGAAATACTAAAATTTCTGAACTTGTACACTGTCTTTTACAGATATCTAGGGAAAACAGCAAATTCCACAGGATACTTTCAAAACAAACCACTGAAAACCAGCTGAGAGAATCCAAAATTAGTATAAATGCTATAGAACCTGGTCAGTGACCACTCAAAGACCACCAGGATATAATTTCAACCACCAGAATTTATTGAAGCGCTTTTCGTCTGCTTCATAAGCAGACTTCTTCAGAATACATTAAGTGCAGTCCAACCTACTACATTTAAAACCCTAAATTGGTCATCAATTAAATGTACTAAGTGTTAATTAAATGCTTTAAAGGCAAAAAGGCAAAAAAAACTAAGTACAAGGTTCCTCACAGTCAATAAATTAGACGTTACTTCATAAAATATATACTTCATAAAATATACGCAGAACTAACATACTATTTTTCAAGTGTTTAAATACAGAAACTACATGTGTATGTTAAAAGAATTAAAAGTTGTGTCAGTGAATTAAAATACTAATAACACCTGGTGGAACAGGTAGACTATGACATATAAAAATGAAACTTACAAAAATAATGTAAAAAGTATGTCAATAGGAATGCAAGTAAAATTAAACAAGTCCTAGATGTAATAAAGTAAATTATAACATTCATTTACATAGTTAGTTAAACAAAAATGCACCCAGTTCATAATTCCTTATCAGGGTGCTAAAGGAATAAGAGTATATGTCCAAATACAATGCATTTTAGAAGAAATCTAAAATACTCAAGTATAAATACCCGTACAACGAGTACCCCTAGAAAGTTTGTACTAATAACAACACTGATGCCTACAACTACCTTTTAAGACTTAAAATACTCAACAAACAAGATATGGAACATGCTTCATTAAGACCTGGGGAATGGTAAGCTTCCAACCTAATCTGCCAATGTAGTTCAAGTGCCAATAACTTTAATGAGGCTGGACCACCTCTGTTGTCAACAACTAGTTGGTCTATAGCTATGAATTTGAACTGATGGGTGGGGAATTCCACAACGTGTTTAGCAAGGGCATTCGTTAGTTTATGTTTTTTAATAGCAGGTGTTATTAGTATTTTAATTCACTGACACAACTTTTAATTCTTTTAACATACACATGTAGTTTCTGTATTTAAACACTTGAAAAATAGTATGTTAGTTCTGCGTATATTTTATGAAGTATATATTTTATGAAATAACGTCTAATTTATTGACTGTGAGGAACCTTGTACTTAGTTCTTTTTGCCTTTTTGCCTTTAAGGCATTTAATTAACACTTAGTACATTTAATTGATGACCAATTTAGGGTTTTAAATGTAGTAGGTTGGACTGCACTTAATGTATTCTGAAGAAGTCTGCTTATGAAGCAGACGAAAAGCACTTCAATAAATTCTGGTGGTTGAAATTATATCCTGGTGGTCTTTGAGTGGTCACTGACCAGGTTCTATAGCATTTATACTAATTTTGGATTCTCTCAGCTGGTTTTCAGTGGTTTGTTTTACAGATATCTAACAGGAGATCTTATTCAGGCATATAGGGCATTTAGACACAACTACCTCTGGGAATGTTTGTGGTTCAAAAATTACTAGAGAATCATCAGACAACCTATGTAGAAGATTCTGTAGGAATGAGAAGTGTACTAATAGCTGATGGATGGAACAGACTACCATGTTACACTAAAGCAAGTACTAGTTTAGATACTTTTAAGAACAGCCTGAACACTTATTATAGGAACAAGTGTATTGGTATATTGGCAAGCTAGAAGGGCAGTAATGCCCGTGCTTGAAATATTTGTATGTATGTAATGTGTGAAGCTGAAGAATTACATATCTCTGATCTTTAGCTGTTCCATGATCCTGGGAGAAAAATCTGGAGAAGACAGAATGACATTAGAGTGACGACCCACACCAGCTTCTCCCATCTGTTGTTTATGTCTGTTTTCTTGCAAATTGGGATAATTAATGCAAGCAGCCCTTACACAAGCAGGGCAGTGAAATGAGGGCAGTAGGTGGCTACTGGTGTGAAAGCATGCTTAAGAACAAGCAATTCTTTTTTTTCTGTGTTTTAAATTGTCAAACTGATTGTAAATGTGCTCACGAGGCAAACAAAGTTAGCAAAAAAAAAAACAAGACAACTATGTTGTAATGTTATTGTGAAGGATTTAGACAAACGAGGTACATTCTGCTATGACCTATGACCGTAATAATACCTTAGTCTGGGATACTCCATTGGACAACTGTCATCTAATATATAATTTTCAAGTAGTAACTATTTCAGAGAAAGGACAAAATTAAAACATTTAACTGCAGTGTCTACAGTTGCCTAATTCTAAGTGTAAAAACATTAAAAAGTTAATGCATTTCTGTGTCAGGGGATTCTTGTCTAAACTGAAAGATTCTAGGCTAATTACAAGAGATGGTGTCCAGAACTAGGCATGATATTTATTGTATGGGTAGGCTTTGTGTCATTTCTGACATCTGTAAACGGCTCAAGGATTCTTCTATGGCTTAGATGAGGCTGTCTGTGACAAGGGCCTGTTTATTTACATTATGACTGGTCAGTTACATTCTGCAGATTATATGTCACAACTCATCCAGTACTCTTTCACATATGTTTTAGATAGTGTGCAGAAAGTGAGGAAGATGCCATGAAAAGTTGAAATTAGGCCGAAAGCAAGACTGTGTGGATGCTGACAAATGGAGATAATGCTAGGAAAAATCAGTCTGCAATGTATTTCCATAAAATTAGACTGTAGTTTAATAGAAGTATTACTTTTGCCATGACACCCAAACAGGGTGTCTAATGCTCTTAAGTTGATAATTGCTAGTGATTAGAATAGTTAGAAATTCCTCTTCTATTACAGCTTGGCAAGGAGTTAGGAATACATGGAAATATGTGCCCCAGAGTAACAAAGACACTTATGTCTACGAATATTTATTCAGCGAATAAAGGAAGCATCAAATAAACCTTAGCTTTTTGATACCCTGCCATAGTTCATGTATTTACAGGTACTATTTCTCACTCAGTGTGGAAAAATATGAGAGATATTTATTGGTTATTTTCCAGGCATAAAACAGAATGTGACACGCACATTCCTTTTACACGTTGTTGAGGAGTTCTTTGTTGGAGCATGCTTGCTTGAGTTGTTTTTTCATATAAAATAATGTTTTTATGTGAAGGGTGTATTATGTGCTTGTAGGTGTAAACGCTTTCTTGGACTAGGTTATTCACTGAAATAAATATTACTTAAAATGTTTTAATACGTTTGTGTACTACCCACAGTGGTGTCTATTTCCATTTTTACTGCACCAAGTGACTTGAGTCAGGGATCAGGTAATGTTGTTGTGTGTCTCATTTTTTTCTTTGCTTTAAAGAACCTGACAGAGCAAGTGTGACAGTAAAACCTATACAGAGTCACAGAAAAGTCACTTTTGAAAGATCTTAATTTGTTCATCAAGCATTCATTTTATCACAGTGTCTGTTGTACGTCTTTGTTTTCCCCCTTTTTAATTACTGCTACTGCAGGTGTGATACTCAGCATTTCTTAAGCCAAGTTCATCCATTGAATAAATTGTGTCATCAGACTGTCTGGTATGTTGCTGTGATCTTTACAATGAATGCAAGGTGTGTACAGCATGCGAACAGAAAGATAGCATTTTTCTTATATTTGTTATGAAAATTTGAATACATTTAAATTTTTTGTGACAGGAATGTAAATACTTCATGACCAGCATATTGTGTTTTCAGGTAGATACCAAGGTAAGTACCAAACTTTGCTCACAATCTTTAATGTAGATGTATGCTAATCAGACTAAAAAGAACTACAAAACAATTTGCACTCAGAAAGAATTAAATAAGAAGCTGAATTAGGGAAAACAAATGAACAAGTAACTATAGTTTGTGAGTAATATTTCAGATGCTTATTAAAACTACAAACAATAGATGATTTAGTCATTTATTTTATTGCTTTTGATTACCGACAAGGCCCAACTGGGCACAATCCCATTTTCATCAGAAGGCCAGGTACAAAGACAGCTCTGAGATACAAAAATGTATATAGCAACAGGTTACAGATGCCTGCAGAGCACTGAAGTGCACAGATAAAAGTTCAAATTATTGACATTATTATCGTTTTAGTAAACATACAGAGAACAGAAAATACAGAAACATAAAGGAAAATTGACAGTATTTACAGTGGCTTACAACAGCAGTTAGTGTTCATTCAGATAACTGTAATTACTGTCTATATACCTACTATTATTAGCCATTGAAGACAGAATAGAATAATAGATAATCTTGGGAAAGACAGCTAGAGGGAAAGGTACAAGGAGTATATCCAGAGAGACAGACACAGAATAGAAGGATTTATGGTACTATCATTAGTCATTTTGTTATTAACCACTTGTAGTACATGAACAGAATATGAAGCTGAATAAGTGCGATTTTGATAGGAACACTCTTTGAACACCTTTAAAAAACTAACGTATGGCTACAGGATTGGCATTCTAAATTCCATCAATGAAATTGTGTCATCATGCTGGTTACTACATTTATCAGGCAATCTGGACATTTTTACAAAATTGGAGCTAAGGATAGCACTTAAGATAGCCATAATTAACATGATACAAGACCCCAGCATAAGAAACATTTGAACTGACTAAAGCAATCACCATGAAAAAGGAAACCCTTCATGAAAGGAATGATGAATATGGTAATAAAAAATATTCACAGAACTAAAAAAAAAAATCAATTGACAGTGGGTTGGGAAAATAAACAACTGACCACGAGCAGCCCAAAAGAGATCTGTGGTTAGATGAATTCTGAGTGCTGTGGAAGTCAGTTCCACAATGCCTATAGGCTGAGTTGAAATGAAAGGTGTACATAGAATGAACCTATGCCTTGATAGTGAACCAACAGGAAGCCCAAAAGATAAACTGTGACTATAGTTTATTTTATTTATTTTTTATTTTACATTTGTTAACCGGGCTAGTCTAGCTGGATATATGTCCATTTTCAGTAGAAAAACTCCACTCCACATATTGATCAACATTAAGAGACATATAAAAGCATTTTAATATACATTAGGTAATAGGAACAAATACCTAAGGCACTGTCAATAGTAGCATAACATTAAATCATCTAAAGATTAGCAATTAGTTATCAATAATCAGTCTAAGAGAAAGAGGTAAAGCAGGAGATTTAAAGGGATTAATGTAGTAATACAAGAGAGAGAAAGAGTGAGAAACAGTAGTCTAGTAAGGAGATGAGGTAGGAAGATGGAAAAGAGCACGGGGAGAGAAAAGGAGGAGAGAGGCAGAGCAAGTAAGTAGAGCAAAGGGGCAAGAAAGGGAAATAGTGTATATAGCTAGTAAGCATAGTATATAGTTATAGTAGAGTGGGAGAGTGTAGAAGGTTATAGGACTATAGTTTACTGTATAAATTAGATAATAATCATGCATATTTAGCTAGTTAACTGAAAAAGCAAATGTACTGATACAGCAAAAAGGCACTGTGACAGGTGATAGAATCTCTGTAGTTAAAAATAAAAATCATCAGGAAGAAAGGTATGCTATACAAAATACCTGTAGTTAAAATTACTTATTCTAGGGATTTCAAGATGGTGGACGTCCTATACACACCCTCTCCATGGAGCTCCTATCCAAAACCAGCAAAGTTGTGTAATTAGCCACATAAATGGAACTATAAAGGAAAACTTTGGCAACATCTGCAGCCTTCAACTATCGCTGAACTAGAAGAGGTGCCCCATCTCTCTACTTTGATAATAATCGATGTGAAGTTGTTCTATCTCGCCGTTCATTCTTACAGATGGGTTTGGAGCCGATCCTCAGCTTTGAGTCTGCCAACTACAAAGCTCGAAGTCTTCAGACAGCTCGAGGCCAAGTCCCTATCCCATGATGCACCTTGAGTTACCTCAGATCCAGTTTGGAGGCCCAACTGTCCTACTCTGGAGGCAGTCGGAGGTCGCTTATCTTTGTATCCATACGCCTGGCTCAAAATAACAAATGACTACTGGGTACAAAGCATAGTTTCCAGGGGATATTTTATTCCCTTTGCCACTTTCCCCCCATTGACAATAAAAATCCCGGATGTTCCACCCAGTTACAGGGAACAAGCAACAATAGAGGTCCAAATGTTGCTAAGAAAAAGAGTCATCCAACCAGTCCCGGCAGACCAGATAGGATCCGGAACTTACTCAAGATTCTTTTTAGTTTCCAAAAAGAGAGGGGACTGGAGACCTATTTTGGACCTCAGCAGACTAAACAGATATGTCAAGAATGAGAAGTTCCAGATGGTCACGCTTCAGTCAATACGTCCCTTCTTAGGGAAAGACAACTGGATGTGCTCGATAGATCTCCAGGATGTGTACTACCACATATAAATGGCCAGAACATGCAGGAATCATCTGCGCTTCTGGCTGGGAGCCAATCATTACCAGTTTTGAGCCCTGCCCATTGATCTTACTACAGCCCCCAAAGTGTTCACCAAATGTATAACAGTGGTCACGGCTCACCTGAGGCATTTGGAATTCCAGGTGTTTCCATACTTAGATGATTGGCTCCTCACCGCCACCACCAGGCATCAGCTAATACAAGCCAGGGACACCACACTTACTCTTTGCAATCAACTGGGCATTACCATAAATTCAGAAAAATCTGCCTTGTCGCCATCACAACATATCACTTTTATCGGAGCAGAATTGGACACCACCACCACTACTTTAAAACTTCCATCAGAAAGGATATCAGTACTTTGTCAACAAATTCAGAATGTCATATCCAGAGACAAGGTGCCAGCCTCAGAAGTGCTAAAGTTGTTGGGGATAATGGCAACTGCAATAATAGCGATTCCATTGTATCGTATGCACATGTGGATTCTACAATGGCTGCTGTTCACGCAATGGTCTTATCAAGGGCTCCCAATGTCTCATCTCATTGTTCTAACAAACACATGCAAAAAGGATCTTCGGTGGTGGTTGACCTCTTCAATAGATGAATAGGTTTATCCCCCCCCACACCATCATCCACAGTGGCCACGGACACTTCCCTGATCGGGTTAGGGGGGGTAATTTTCAGGGAAAAACAGCCCAAGGCACATGGACCGAACAAGAGACACATGTGCATATCAATATCCTGGAGATGAGAGTGGTACTCTTAGCATTGCAGTACTTTCAGGACTCTCTTCCTCTGGGGACAATTGCAGTTCAGACGGACAACATGTCAGTGGTCTGGTACTTGAACAAACAAGGAGGAACCAGGTCCAATCCCCTTTGTCGAGAGGCCCTAAGAGTATGGCAGTGGGCTACATCCACCCAGCTCTTTCTGATAGCAATGTACATCCCAGGGAAATCCAACATGATTGCAGACAAACTGAGCAGGGCAATTTTGTTGCCTCATCAGGGGTCCCTCAAAAAAGAAATAACGGAAAGAATAAACCACAGATGGGGCCAGCCTTCCTGCAATCTTTTTTGCATCCCCCATGAACACAAAATGCAGAAGCTACTTTGCCCTGATTCCCCCTCCAGGAGATTCCCCAAGGATAGCACATATACATGATTGGCCCCTGGGTCTACTCTATGCATTCCCACCAATTCCCCTGATACCCAAAGTATTATAGCAGGCAAAAGCTCTGGGAAGGACCATCATTCTAATAGCCCTTCATTGGCCTCGTCAGATTTGGTTCCCCTTCTCGCGACCTCATCTGTTGGAAGAGCCTTGGATTTTGGACCCAATTCCAGACCTTCTGACACATTTGTCAGGGGCTTTTCATCCCTCTCTTCAGTCCCTAAAATTGACAGCTTGGCTGCTCCAATTCTTAACATAGCCAGGTTCCATAACCTCTCAAATGAAATGCAATATATTTTAATACCTTAGCAAATGAAAGAGATTTTCCATATAGGCTTCTCAGAATAACATTGACCCTTACCAAGCCTCTATTTCCTCTGTATTAGAATTTTTGACTTATGCTTTTTAATAAAAGACCAGCGGCAGCTGCAATTTGTGTACAGCTTGCCGCCATCTCAAATTTTCATCTAGGTACTGAAGGTTTTAGCATAATGTCACACAAGCTATCCAAAGCATTTCTCAAAGGGACTTTCCACCTTAGACCACCAGTTAAATCCCCTTATACCCCCTGGAACCTAAATTTTATGCTCTCACACATTATTCTCCCACCTTTTGAGCCAACTTCTTCATGTGATTTGAAATTTTTGTCTTGGAAGACTATCTTTTTAGTAGCCATCACGTCTGTCCGAAGAGTGTCAGAACTACAAGCCTTGTCCATAAAACCCCCGTATTTGTTTTTTTCATTCTGACAGAGTTTCACTGTGAACAATTCCTTCATTCTTACCTAAGGTTTATACTGAAGCTAACCTTAACCAACTTATAGATTTACCAGTATTTCCCCTAAACAAACCAACAATTTGGAGTATATGCTGCACAAGCTTGATGTTCACAGACAGCTCAGATTTTACCTGGATAAAACCAAAGAATTCAGAAGATTAGAACAACTTTTCGTTTCCTTTTCAGATTCCCAGAATGGTATGCCAGTGGCAAAAACAACCCTAGCTAAATGGTTATCTGATTGCAACCCTTTCACTTACTCAGATGCCAATTTACTTTTACAAAACAAAATTAAGGCTCATTCTACCAGAGCTGTGTCCACATCTTCTGCATTTTCAGCTAGGCTACCTATAGACAATATTTGTGCAGCAGCCACTTGGTCAAAGCCTCATACTTTTATCACTCATTACAAAGTCGATAGGGCCTGCAGGGACAGGGCCTCCTTTGGCACTACTGTCCTGAAAAACATACTCCTGTGAGCCACCCGAGAAAGTTGGTGCTTGAGACGCTACCCATCTGTAAGAATGAACGGCAAGATAAAACAAGTTCACATAAAGAAGTTATGTACTCACCATAGCGTTCCACCTGAGTTGTTCATCTTGACTTCATTCATCCCACCCTCCTACCCCCTCCAGGGTTTTTCGAGGACCGAGATACTAGTTTTATCATGGTTGCTTTGTCTTCCTATACTTTTTACCTAAAAAAGTGACAGACTGGCATATGGTATTATTAGAGGCAGCAAACAAGATCTGAGGTAACTCAAGGTGCATCATGGGATAGGGACTTGGCTTTGAGCTGTCTGAAGGCCTCGAGCTTTGTAGTTGGCCGACTCAGAGCAGAGGATCGGCTTTGAACCCATCTGTAAGAATGAAGGCGAGTTGAACAATACACATGGAACGTTATGGTGAGTACATAACTTCTTTTTAAATAAAGTCTCCATTCATTCAAGGGACTCTTCACCATGTGTAAGCTCCAAGCCTCTAGGCATTAACAACACAGGCTCAAGTCTGAACCAGATTCCTGTAATCCAACAATAGCTTCTCCAGAAAAGAAGATCGTAACAAAGAGACAGAAAATAAACAAATAGCAGCAAAATTTATCTAAAACCAATGCAAAACAGAAGCCTAAATCCAACATCCACATTGATGAGCTCAAAGAAGCCCTTTTGCCACTTCAAGCAGCAGTGCAAGTTTTTTTCCGAGCAGCTATCTAGTTTTGGCAAAAAATTAATCAAATAGTTAAGCGTATGGATATCATAGAGGACAAAACCAAACCAAAGCCAACGAACATCAGCTAGGTCTATTAAAAGAAGAATTAAGCGCCAAAAACTCTATCCTGGCAGATATTCAACAGAAGCTCAATGATTTAGAAGTGAGAAGTTGGCGCAACAATATTCTTATAAGGGGGTTGCCAGAATTATATGACCATAATCAATAAATTAAAATAGCTTTACAAATATTTTAATCTGTACTCCAAACTGAAGTGAATGCCAGTGGGTAATTATTTTGAGGGCTCACCGTGCTCTATACAAAAGAAAAAATGCTGATATCTCAAGACAAGTCTACGTCAAGCTTTAAAACTTTCAGGATGTACAAAGAGTGCTGTCTGCGGCCAAAAAAAAAAAAATCAAATCATATGGGAAGGTCATAAGATTACTTTATCACAGGACCTTCCAATGGCTGTCAAAGAAAGGCACCAAAAACCTCACACCATACTGTGCAGATCTCATAAAACGCAAAAGAAAGTTTCAAATGCGTTATCCCAACACTTTAATATTTTCCAGTAACGATGTCAAATTTGCGGTTGACTCACCTAAGGAAGTGAAAGCTGCTTTTATTAATTGTTTCGGCAAAGCACCAGAACTGTAGATATCTCAGGAAATGACATTTCTAATGCTTATCCTTTATTTTTCCAGTTGCTGGAGATTATCTGTAATGCATGTCTTAATCTACTGTAAGACTTTCTATATAAATTAAAGTTGATAAATGCAACCGAAAGTACACTTTAAAGCAGGCAAAGGGTTCTGAGGAATGAATATATCAGACCCTGTTGGGGAGTAGGGAACAGTTTATGAAACAACTTCCTGTTTCAACACTAAAGACTTCATCTCCAAGGCCTAGACACACCAAAGACGTCATAAAAAGCGAGATTGAACTACCAAAGGAAGATTATGTATCAGATCTAGCAATTAAGGTAAAAGATCTTATGTACTGTGTACTATACACATCGCAATGCTCTGTACCCCTTATTTAACTGTTAATATAGCCTAAGTCCTTGCTGAGATAAGGGGCACTGAAGAGGGCTGATTCAGGTAGACTTCATCTATGTGTAATCTTCAATCTACTACGAATAAAATGAGTTGTGTAGGCTTTAACATGCACAAACTATCCAGTTGCATCTATTTTACAGTCCTTGGTAGCCTTGTAACAGTTACAAACTCTGCAACTTGGTGTTCTGCGAGTACTGAACTAAACTGAGATCTGAGACATTTTAATTTAAGGAAATCTTTCTATGACCTTAGTCTGGGAACCACTATCTGTGCTAATTGTTAAAGGGAAGATCTCTTGATTTTAGTATTTGAGTTGTATATTAGAAATGTTATGAGACACTTTTATATGTTACATATATTATATATGTTTTTTATCAGATATGTTGGGAGACACTTTGGAGATTTCTTAATCTATGGAGTATGAGGGGAATGATGAGTTTATGCTCCCCAGTGATATAGTTATTGTTCCTTAGTCTGGAACTGGTTTGGAAGCCTTCAGCTTTTACTCCTTTACCACAATGTTTAACATCAGTCACTCCTGAGAATCTGACTCTGTTGTGCAAACCACTAACCAGTGGTTTTGAAGGTAGTTTATGCAGGAGTGTCACACCACACATGTTCTGGCATTCAGCCTCTATGAATGGAATATTTACACTAATGCTAGACTTTCTCTTAAATGCTTTGTCGGAGCTAGCATGATAAGTCAAAAGTTCCTCTAATACATAGCGCGTAGAAAGCCTTCAGGACAACAACTCTTGTACTATTGTCTGGCTGTACCCTAGGCATGTTGAAAGAAAATCTATTCAGGCTCTGACTATTGGCAGAAGTTTAATTTAGTCTCCTGTACCCTTTTTATACTAACCAACAGTCCTAAATTAGACCTGGAGATGAAATGTGGGAAGGTAATCATATGGTTCTGTAATTAATCCTACCTCAAGCTAGAAGCCGAGCACGGCATGCCCCTAAGTACACTCATTCTTGTTGAAAAAGCATGACGTTGTTTTAATAGCAATCTTACTCCATATGAATTGAACCATTGAGACTTGATAAACATTTTTATGCTTTATCTAGATCATCTCAGTTTATTTATGGAGCACAATAGGCGTTCTCAGGATGTATTGTATTAAACAGTTGAAATAGATTATATGTTCATGTTTACAGTAACAGTTTATGCCTACTGTATTCTGTTACTTTTTATTGTTGCAGCACTCAATGCCATCACTTATCTCTCTTTATCTGTGCCAATACAGCTGCCTATGATAGTCTAGATGTCTAGAATCCATATATAACCCTTCACAATTCCAATATTAATCCTGTACTATAACAATCATATCAAGACCCTGTTTTTTCCTGGTTAAATTTTCCTAATTAAATTATAGCAGCCTTGCTCAATGCCGAAAATCAGGACTATCCTTAAAGATGGGTCCCTATTCTACTCATTCTCGTTAATTACTATCTGAACAGCATATTTAAGCATGAAATTCTATCTTCACATAGGCTAATTCCTCCCAACTGTCTTAATTAGTTGTTAACCTCATAACTGAGAAGTCTTAAATATATATGGTATAAATTCCATTCAACTATGCATAGAAGGAGGAAAACAAAAAGTAGTATTGTACTAACATGATGCATTGATTTGGCTGCACTTTCAACTAGGAGAGCAGTGGCTTTCTAAGTACAGTAAAGGATGACTAATATACAAGTTGTTCTAGAATTGTATATTTGTTTTAGAGTCACACAGGTGTTAGGTTATTTAGAATTATTTTTACAGGTTACATGTCTACTTCAATTAGTCAAGGCATACTATTGGTTTGCTTTGTAACCTTACACCTGCAAGCTCTTTCAAATGAGAAGGATGGGTGGGTAGGCACAGGATTAGTTTTGAAAGAGTTTCAGAGATTTATGTTTTTCTACATTTAATGAAAGTTTGTGGAGCCTCTTGGGGGAAAGCAAATACCTCAAACCAAAATTGGAAATATTTACTTTACATGTTAATTCCTTGGTATGTGGACCATAGATTCGTGGAATGTGACGGGATTGCAAGATAAAAATAAGAAAAATCTATTGATGCACCTAATTTTCAAATCAGAGGCAAATGTATGTTTTATACAAGAAATTCATATGCTTAAAGATGAATGCAAAGGAGTTATGAACAGGAAATGGATAAAAGTGATAACTGCTGCTGGGGACAGTTCCAACTCTAAGCGGGTAGCTACTAAAACTAAAAAAGTGTTTCAGGAATCAGTCACAGAATATAATTTGGATGTAAATGGTAGATGGTGTTACTTTATAGCTACAAGTCCATCAAAAGGAAAACCCTATTTCTCAAGGTCTATGGCCCATGCCTAAGACAACAAGATTTTATCCTTGAAATATATAATCTATTATGCAAGTTCCCTGACCATGATTATATAATAGGTGGGGATTGGAATGCAGTTATTGACCCAGGTCTAGGCCATACTAGTAACCCCCCCTCAAAAAACCTCCAAGCATCGAACGCCCTAGTTGAACTCATGACTGACCTAAGCCTGGGCAATCCTATTTCATTTAATGAAGGCCAGAGGAAAAACAATTTGTATACATATTATTCAAATGTCATAACACCTGGTCAAGGATAGACTTTTTTCTCATCTCAGAAGCTTTGATAGAAGGAGATGTTAAATATTTCTCTGAACCCGGGTATTTATCAGATCATTCGAAAATTACATTGAAATTAAACCTCCTTGACAAACCAATGAGAAGAATTAGCAGGTGTAACTGGTCTTTAAACAACAATTTATTATTTAAATCAGAGGTGGTTCAAGAGGTATCAGACATTTTACTAGAACTAGAAGAGAACCAGTATCCTATATGGTGTCCAATGTGCTGCATGCAAGACAAAGCTGGGGGGTACTCATTCAGAAAGCTGCTTATTTTAAAAGAATGGCAAAAGAAAAAGAATATAAGTTAGTGACTGAACTTAAAGAGCTTGAAAAAAATTATCAACTGAAACCAAATCCCAACACTGAGAAATCAATACACAACACACAAAGATGGCTATTTGAATTGCACCAACATAACTACTCTCTAGATGAACTAAAATGTATAGCTAAATACTCTGAGTGGGTGCAAATTCTGTCTAAAGCATTGGAAAGAATAACTGAAAATAGGCAAGAAACAGCTAGGATTTTGTTACTTCAGTATCAAGATAAGATATACAAGTTAGACACCCATATAATAGAAATATTCCAACAAATATATTCAAAGCTCTGTGGATTGGATACCCACCAATCTCCTACTGAAGAAATTGAAGGATTATTTAAATACCTTACATTTCCCAAATTAAAGGAAAACCAATTAGAGTTCCTCAATGCCCCTCTCAATCAGCAAGAAATAATTGACATCGTAGAGAAACTAAAGCTAGGCAAGGCACCGGGCCTGATTAGATACATACCAGAGTTCTATAAAACCTTCAGTCAAAAACTGTCTTCTATTCTTTTAAAAGTATAAAATTACATTAAACTAAATGGTATATCTGATTGCTATCTGAAGAATTTCAGAACAATTTTCATCCCTAAAAATAATCTGGCAAATCCAACCCACATAATTATAGACCAATATCTTTAATCAATGCGGATATCAAAATTCTATCCTCGATATTAGGTGAGAGAATGAAAAAAGTTATGCCCTATATAGTATCCTCTGAACAATCTGGATTCATGTCCAATAGGCAGACTTGGGATAATACTTTAACCTTAGACTATATGATTCATCTCGCTAAGCATGAAAAAAAACAAAATATGCTTTAGTTCTAGATGCATGTAAAGGGTTTGACAGAGTCAGGTGGAACTTCCTATTTGTGGCTATAGCCCAGTTCAACATCCCCAAATAATTCATTAATTTAATTAAAACCTTATATAACGGGTTTTACAATTAACCTCTACATCAATAAAACATTATCAAAACCTATTAAGATATCCAACGAAACTAGGTAGGGGTGTCCTCTTTCCCCCCACCTTTTTAATCTCTATATTGAGCCTCTCTTTCTATACATCTCGCAAGTTATATTTCATTCTATTCTTAAATTTTTGAATAGCAAGATAACTCTATCCATCTATTTAGACGATTTAAATATTTATTTTGAATGCGCTAGGTCAGATCTAACAAAATTAGTACAATTGATAAATTCTCGGATTTCAAATTATAAAGTCAAACTAAAGAAGTCGCTTATCTTCCCTATCAACCCTCTGTACCATAAAGAATATTTACTCTCTGAATCTCCCTTCAAAGTAGCTTACTCTCACGAGTATCTAGGGATACAGTAGGAACATAATTACTTATCCATGTATCAGAATAACCTAATGAAAGTGTGTGCAAATGCTTCGCAAGGTCTCCCAAGATGGCAAAACGTGAAACTTTCCATGTTATCTAAAGCAAAAATTATCAGGATGAATATCCTACCTAAACTCCTATATCATTTTAATGCCTCAAACTTGGCCATCTCAAATAATTTCTTTCAAACAATTTAAAAAGCACTGGCCAAATTTATATGGTTTCCCAAATCAGTTAGAATAAGCTATCAAAAATTAATATACCATAAAAAAGCGGGACTAAGTCTACCAGAATTTAGACTTTATTACTGGATCATTTGTGCAAATACAGTTATCTTAATTTCAAACTTTGGCCCTAAGAAAGACACCTGGTCCCCTTTATGGGTAAGAATTTGGCACAAACATCTTCTTCTTCTTCTTTTGGCTTTTCCTGGTTAGGGGTCACCACAGCAGATCCCCTGTCCGCTCATGATTGGCAGTGGAGTTTTACGGTGTCGACTTTCCAGCCCAGTGCCCAACCTTCCACAGAAGGCACACACATGCACACATTCACACCTAGGGTCAATTTAGAGTGTCCAATCCACCTACAGCATGTCTTTGCGATGTGGGAGGAAACCGGAACACCCGGAGGAAACCTACACGGCCACAGGGAGGACATTGAGACTCCACACAGAAGGCACCCCAGCCAAGGATCGAACCGGAGAACCTCTTGCTTGAGGCAGCAACGCTAACTGCTGCACCACCATGGCCACCCAATTTGGCACAAACATCTAATTGATAATAACTTTAACCCAAAAGCCCTCCGTTTCTTGTCTTCAGTAAATCTGAGGAAGTCTAATATAAAAATTATTCTGAAGCAAAGAGTTAAGATTTTCCAGGACTTAATAAAATCCTTTAAGTTGGATAAGGCCCTCTCCTTCCTCCAACTAATACATATGAACCCCAACATCAAACTTAATAATAAACTACTAAATCTCTCAGACTATCCTTTAATCAAAGAATGTACAGTGTGGGATATCCGTAAATACAAGGCAAAATTGCTACAAGAATTAAGAAATTACTTAAAATTGTGCTATAAATATACTATTATACTACATCAGATCAGGGCGCTCATACCAACACTAATCATAGAAACACCTATCATTGAAAAAGGGTCTATATCACATAGCTGAAGTTCCATAACTCTGAACACCTAATGGTCGAACCATTATGTTTGAAGTTACAAAAGTTTGACTACGGAAAAAAAACACAACGGACAATAAAATAAATTGTTGTAAGCAGTGGAGCAAGCACCCCTGCACCCCCCACACCCCCACTACTTAAATATACCAACTCCAAGATCGCACCACATTGAACAAAATAGAAACCTCCGCTTATGGAGATTTTCATTCAAACGCTCAAACTTTTACAAATTCGAACTTATGGTCTCAACCATATGTGGTTCAAACTTGTAAATGTTTGACTACGTGATAGGAACCCATTGAAAAAGATATAGCTAGTTTAGTAGATGATATTGAAAGCTTGGCTAGCAAGAAATGTATGTTATCAAATACTTATAAAATGGTCATGGCCTTTAAATATCAATCGGTTTTGCTATTTTCTAAGTATTGGGACCAGCAAGGAACTGACTTCATGGAGGATCAGAAACTCAGTGCAATTTTCGATCCACTATTAAGCTATCCCCATTCAAAAAACTAGTATACACGCAATTAATGATTAATAATAATACCTATTTCACTCCTTCCATTTTAAATAAGTTCAATTCTAAAGTCTCTTCATCATCCTCATGCTGCTCCATTCCAAAAGCTGACTTTCTACATATCTTATGGTTCTGCAAACACACACACAAGCTTTGGTGCTCCCTTAAGATGCGCTTAGAGAAAATGGGATATCAAAAGTCAACCGTAATGTGGGAACTAGCAGTCCTCCATATTACAGACCTTTGATTCTCTAAACTAAAGTATCATGTCTTCATTACTCTCTGTTTACTAATCAAACTTTTTTATAACAAAAAGCTGGATGGATCGCACCAAAATGTCTTGGAATGAATTTGGAATTTGGCAACTAAATACATATCCTCACAAAAACTTTTCATAAGAAATTCAAATAAACAAATGTATTACCTGAAATTTTGAAAACTTATCTTTGACCACATTCTGGGGGATTAGTCAAGGGTCAGGATGAGCAATTCATTATTTTTGGATTTGTACCCAACATGACTAAAGTAATTATCAGTTTTTGGTATTTCCTTTACTTGTTTTTGTTCACAAATATGTTTCTTCCTTTATGAACTAGATAATAAGGTTCTTATTGGAGCCAGTTTGGCTCCCTTTTTCACTATTACAGTAGCAGTGTTTGTATATATGTATATAGTTGTTAGTTAGAGGGTTGTGTAGTTTAAAGAAATGTATTGGAACCATACTTGTATCGCTTCTGAATTTCTGTATATCTGATTATTCATTGTTTGATACTTTCTGTACAAAATAATAAAAATACTATTGAAAAAAAAATTACTTATGCTAGACATTTAGGAGCTGCAAGCCTCCTGAATCTGGTCAAGCTCAGTTATGAAGCCAGTCGTGGCCATTTATCACAGATTTAAAATTCTGCAGCTACACTAATGTGCAGCAGTAAGTTGGATTTTGCCATCTCTTTGACTCTCAGAGATGAGCATCCTTCCTTCGTTGCCAAGTAAAGTTATCTTACACCAGGCATCTGGTGTATAGGTGATGTCTGGCCATGTTATCTTTAGTTCTTTACTGCCACCCAGCCATCGCTGAGCCATGCCTGCAGTGTGGGTTTCTAGTTAGGAATATTCCATAGATATTTTATTTTATTTATTTAATATTTGTTTACTGGGAATGTCTAACTTGGAACTATGCCAATTTTCAGCGGAGGCCTGGGGAAAAATGCTCCAGACATATATGATAGACAGATATGGTCTTGACATAGTGAATCCAAGCCTTCCCTATGATCAAAAAGAGGAGGGGAGCAAATTATAGGTATGAAGAGACCTATAGGTACGGACCCTGGCCCTCATCATCCCATAGAAATCGAGTGAATGGACAGAGGAAAGTAGTAATGCAACAGTGACCAAATTCAGACATATTTAGCTATGGTAAGTTGCCTACACAGCTCTACAGAGTTCTTCATAGGTCAGTGTTGCAACCGTAACTTAAAGGGAAGTTTATAACATTTGGTTCAGTGCAAGTAGGATTGTTAGTGTACTGTTCAGATGAGGAGTGTGCCATGCTCTTCAGATGCACATGCAGCCTTAATTGTTTTGAGAAGGTTTGAACCAAGGATGAGGTGGTTGCTTCTAGATTGTTCTGGGCACTAACACCCTTCAGAAAGGAGTGGTACCTGCAAAGTTCCATGTTGAATGGACCTGAATTTTTCCTGCAGTGGCTTGACACTGGTCTTATAACAAAAGATCAGATGCTATCCGCGTCATTATTGATCATGGATGTGTCTTGGATCAGACCTTGGATCTGAGCCAGCAGAGTGAGCGACAGCTCCTGAGCCTGAGCTCCTCCCCTCCCAGGAACCCCTGCTTCCCATGATCCTCAGATCTCGTTTGCCGCAAATAGTGAACAGACATGTTCCAGCAGCTCGAGTTCTTTGGATAGATAAGTACCTTTTTGGGTAACTTTTTGACATTTTCTATCTCTCTCTCTTTCATTTCTATCTGGCAAGTGTAGTTAGTTTCCGTTAGTTTTCTTTAGTTCAGCAGGAGGTTTCCTCCCCTCCTTTAGTTGATTGCTGGCCATTATGGTTTTTACCTCCCTTTCCCTTCTTTACTTTATTTCTTTCTCTTTCTTTGTATGTATGTGTGTGTGTGTGTGTGTGTGTGTGTGTGTGTGTGTGTGTGTGTGTGTGTGTGTGTGTGTGTGTGTGTGTGTGTGTGTGTGTGTGTGTGTGTGTGTGTGTGTGTGTGTGTGTGTGTGTGTGTTGGAAGGTTTGTATTTTGTTTGGGTTATGGCTGACAAACCCTCAGGTTTTAGATGTTGCTTCTCATGCTGTCAGAAGTTAGCTCTGCCAACATGCATGAGGAGTGCATCTACTGTCTAGGAGAGCCCCATTTAGAGATTGAATTTGATATCTGCACAGGTTTCAACCCTAGGGCTCTCCTAGACCATAGAAACAAATAGCTTATTAAGGGGCTTGCTAAAGGGGTCTCAGGCCCCCCACTCCAAAGCCCCTTTGGATCCCAAGAGGAAGCCCTCTTCCTCTCAGGACTCCCCTGCTAAACGGGCGAGGCTCTCTGTAACCCTGTGCCACAGATGAGAGTCCAGCCTCAGGGACATCAGTGTTTGGATCTTTGGCTTTGAGAGCCTCAGCTCCCCTGGCCGTATCTGCATCCTCCGACACCCAGTCTACTAGGTGTTTGCTCCTGTCTGGTATGGACCAGATGATGAGGAGCCTTTTTCAAAGCCCAGATGGAACTAGGCTTGCTTCTGTCCCCTAATCACTTGCCAAGGGGCTCTTCACCCACATCAGAACTCCTCTATTTCTGTCTGACTCCTGCGAGCTCAGTGTCCTAGGATCAAAGCTTGCCTAAGGTTAGGCCGTTGGTGTTGGGTAGTGCTCCTTCATCCCTTTCTCAAAGGAATCCGTGTTCCTGAAGGCATTCGGGGTGGGCCCATCTTTCTCCTGGGTGCTCCTTGCCAGCAGGGCATGGGAGGAGCCAAACCCAGTAAAATTGGTCCCCAAGTGGGCAGATACGTTCTTAAGTCCTCCGTAAGTTAAACCTTTCTGGAATAAGGGTGTCCCTTTAGATGCTACTGTGGTTGCCACAGCCACCAATAAAGAGCTTGCATAACCAAGATCTACAGTCCATCCCCCTAACAGAGAGTCGCTGGCAATTGACCATTTTGGGAACCATGTGTATGCCTTAGCTACCTTCGGACTGAAGACTACGAATAATATGGCACATTTCACATGGCTGCAAAGGGATTTGGTATTGGAACTTTCCTCTTCCCTTTCAGAGTTGTTGCCTCTGGAGAGCCTTAAACTGGTCTCTCCAAAGCTCTCCACTCTCACTTCCCTTGCTATTGCCTCGATGAGGTTGATCTTGAACGCACTCAAAGCCACCTCAGAAGTGGTGGGTACAGGCATTGCTATTAGGTGTCATGCTTGGCTTCGCTTTTACGGGTTTCTGGACAACTTCAAGGCATCCTTTACCACTGCCCCATTTGATGGATCTACTATTTGGTCCTTTGGTCAAGGAAACACTGACCTGCAGTGAGCAGGGGGGAAAGACCTTGTTTGCAGTAGGTTTTTTACTCCCCAACATTCCTTCTCCAAGACTCAGAAGGTTAGTAAAAAGCTATGGTTCCACAGGATGCAGTCTTCCTTCCCAGATTCTCCTCAGGAATCCTTTCCTTCTGGCCGGGGAAGGGGATTTGATGGCAGATGGTGTCCCAGAGGCAGAGGAGGTCTGCAGAATAAGGGCTTCTGAGAACCCTTCTCGGAGAAGACCCCACAGCACTCCTGAAGCGCTGCCTGACTGCCCTGCCCTGGAAACAGTCAGGGGTTGTATTTCCTTGCATCACCTGGCTTGGGCTGCTATTATCTCAGACCCATGGGTGCTAAGCATTGTGTCCAGGGGATACTTTATACCCCCTCCAATCCAAAAGTCACTCCCGGACAACCCACCCTGTCAAAGGGAGTTAGCTATCGCAAAGCTTCAAGACCTCCTTCAAAAAAGAGCCATCCAAAAGGTCCCAACAGGACAACAAGGACCCGGTACTTATTCTCACTTCTTTTTAGTGCCCAAAAAAACAGGGGACCTGTGTCCCATTCTGGACCTCAGCAAGTTAAATTTGTCAGTCAAGAAGTTGAAGTTCCGGGTTGTCACTGTTCAGTCCATTCTTCCACTTCTGCACAAGGACAATTGTATGTGCTTGATAGATCTCAAGGATGCATACTATTACATTAAAATCAACAGGCACTTCAGGAGATTCCTGCACTTCTGGCTGCAGGCCAATCATTACCCATTCAGAAACCTGCCATTCAGTCTCACCTCAGCCCCCCAGGTGTCCACCAAATGTATGGCAGTGGTAACAGCCCATCTCTGTACCTGGACAACTGGCTCCTCACAACTCCCACAAAACACCTCCTCTCTCTAGCCACTGATTTCACTCTGTATTTCACAATCTGGGCATTGCTGTCAACCTTCCCAAGTCACACCTTGTTCCATGTCAGAGGCTGGAATTCATAGGGGTTCTTCTGAACACGGTGTTGGAGACTGCAGCTCTTTCCCTGCACAGGATAGACATGAACCAAAACCAAGCTCTCCTCCTCCTCCCAGATTAGGACAGTGTTCCTGCCCACCTGATTCTTCAAACCCTTGTGTAGATGGCAGCGGCTATTCAGTTGGTTTCCCTCGCCAGGTATCACATGCGGGGGTGCTTCAGTGGACCCTTGCGGTACAGTGGTCAGCTCACCTTCACCCTATGTCCATGCAATCTCAATAGCTCTAGTCTCCAGCATCACTTAGCATTGTAGCTCCGGTCCAAGAATCTTCTGCTAGGGAAACCTTTTTGTCACCCGCATCCCCAAGCCACAGTGACAACTGATGTGCCCCTGTTGGGGTGGGGGTTGGGGGAATTTTCAGGGAAGGACAGTCCATGGTATGTGGTCCTCCTCAGAGACCAAGTTGCACATCAATGTCCTAGAGATGAGAGCTGTCCTACTGTCGCCTTCCAGGACTATCCCTCTCTCAGGACTATAGCAATTCAGACAGAAAACATGGCATTATTCTGGTGCATCAATAAATGGGGGGGGGCATGATCTTACACACTGTGCAGAGAGGCCATGAGAGTGGGAAAATGGGTGATGTCCTCCAGGTACTTTCTTCTTACAACGCATATCCCCAGCGCTTCCAGTGTGCTCTATCCTGAGTCCCCATGAGTGGTCACTGAAACAGTCAGTGGCAAGCAGGATTTTTGACTGATGCGGTCTTCCGTGCTGTGATCTGTTTGCATCCAAATCCAAAAAAATGCAGCAAATACTTTACCATGATTCCCCCCACTGGGGGAGTCTCCCAGGGATGCTTTGATTCATGATTGGCCACCGGGACTTCCCTATGCCTCTCATTTGATGTCCCTCATTCCAAAAGTTTTACAGAACGCTCGTCACCTGAAGGCTTACCTCATCCTCATTGTCTCCTTCTGGCCTCATCAGACATGGTTCTCCCTGCTCTGGTTCCATCTCGAATATCCACCCTGGATATTAGTTCCAGTCCAGGATCTCATCTCCCACCCAGGGGGGCTTCCTCCTCCTGACCTGATATCCCTGAGGCTGACAGAGTGGTAGCTCCAGTTCCAGTGATCATCATTCAGGTTAAGCTGCCTTCTCTGGTGAAGGACATCATTTTGGCATCTCAGAAACCTTCTACTAAAAAGGTTTATTCCAGCAAATGGAAGAGGTTCTCTGTTTGGGATTGTCAGCAGGACATTGATCCCTTTTCCACTCCAATTCCATACATTCTGTCATTCCTTTCCTCTCTGTTCCAGCAAGGAGCAAGCTTTTTGATGACTAAACTGCAGCTGGTGGCTATTTCTAACTTTCACCTAAGTGATAGTCCCATGTTTAGTCCCATGTTTTCTTCCAGGCTCTGCAAGGCCTTTCTTAAAGGGGTGTTCTTGCTCAGGCCTCCTTTCAAAGATCTGTCTCCTCCTTGGGATCTTACCTTGGTGCTACAGTCCCTGACACAACCTCTCTTTGAACCTGCCATGAAGTGTGATATTGAATTTCTGTCTTGGAAGATGGCCTTTTTGGTGGCTATTACATCTGCCAAAAGGGTTTCTGAATTGCAGGCTCTTTGCATAAAGCCTCCCGTAATGATTTTTCACAAGGATCAGGTCTCTCTCAGGACCAATCCTTCATTCATTTCTAAAGTAGCTTTGGAAACTAACCTTAATCAGTCATTTCAACTTCCTGCCTTTTTTCCCAATTTTTCGAACAAAGAAGAGTATCAACTACCTTGTGTTGGTTTGCATATGTAATATGCAGTTTCATTTCTTTTTGCAGAGTACAGAGGATTTTCAAAAGTCAGATTTATTTTATTTTATTTATTTTACATTTGTTGACTGGGATAGTCCGACTGGATGCATGTCCATTTTCAGCGGAGGCCCAGGAGAAAAGCTCCAAGGGTAAGCGGATACAGCATTACATAATACCAGCATTACATATTACAAACAGACTATTTATAGTGATTACATAAGTAAGCAAGTTAAACAAGTTCTGCAGGTTAGAGTTAATCCCGAGAGTAAATCAAGATTAAATTAAATTACACAGTAAACTGGTTAACAGATTTTTTACACATTCTAGAGAGAGTTAGCCAGGCTTGATACATTGACATAGCCAGATCAGCTTTGTGTAGCCTTTTCTCAGGCCAGGACAGGCAGGACAATTTCCAAAGTGTCAGTTTCATGTTGGATAGCTTCTTCTATAGCTCACATGTATGAAAACAATCAGAAGGATCTTCCGAAGCCTATTAAAGCTCATTCTATTAGGTCAGTGGCTACCTCTTCAGCATTCTGGACTAGGACTTCTTTGGATGACATTTGTGCTGCTGCCATTTGGTGAAACCACCATACTTTTGTAAAACAATACAGGTTGGATTTGGTATCTTAGGAGTAAAGTTTCATTTGGTTCTTCTGTGCTCCAGCATGTCCTTCCTTGATATGGATAGCTGGGGAGTCTGACCCATCTGTGATCAATAATGACACAAATAGCATCAGATAAAGAGTTATGTACTTACCATAACTTGGAATCTGTGCTATCCAGTGTTATTATTCATCATGTTCCCATCCACTGACCCCCTCCTTCTTGTGACCAGGGGATTCTTGGAGTAATGGTGTGTTTGTTTCTGCTGTTCCTGGGTGCAAACAGTGTCATTGACCTGATATTTATCTAGCAAACACAATCTGGGGATTATGGGCAGCAAGAGTTCCTGGGAGGGGAGGAGCTTGAGCTCAGGAGCTGTCACTCACTCTGCCGGCTTGAATCCGAGGTCGGACCCAAGACCCATCAGTAATGAATAATGACACTGGATAGCACAGATTCCAAGTTATGGTAAGTACATAACTCTTTGTAATGCAGAGTGCTAACCACTTAGAAATAGTTTATTTTGCCACGGTCAAGCTTTGTTTATTTTTTGTAAAAGATACAAACTGCCGATATGATTTTGTAATGGACTTACTTTCTGTCAGCCTAGAACCTTAACTGTCTGTACTTGTCTTCAGTGCAGGATCTCGTCTCCCTTATTTTAGGATTTAAGGAAAAAGACTAGGAACTGAACAGCATGGTCTAGGTGGGACTGCTATTGTAATAACTTTTGCTGTGTCTACGGGGTCACAGGTCATCTTGTATTTATGGAACTGCAAGAAAGGCTCTTTGCACATAACAGAGATGACTGCTGTTGGGAATACTGTTTTTCAAGTTTGAAATTTTAGAGATGCTGAAGCAGCTGGCTCAAATGATGGTGAGGTGAGATTTTCTGATACAAAATTCAGCTCCTAAGTAGGGGTAATTTTTCTCGTTGTGGGCATTTGATGGAGGACGCGTTAGCTTCCCTCTTGATTTTTGGGGTATGCTCAGAAAAAGATGCCCGAAGGGTGACATAGCAGTATGTTTCAGGCTGCTTGTGTTAATGTGGAAAGGTTGGGGTATACGTGGGACTCCTTGCATTCCACCAGGTGGTACACAGGCTGACACCAATAGAGGTTTCTTCCTTGATTCCTGAAGCATTTGGAAAAATCAGTGCTGAATGGAGCAACGAAGATCAGTTCTAGTTTCTCCTCCTCCTTCAAATTCTGAACTACCCTGCGAAGCACAAGTAGGAGATGGCGAGCCCAGACAAATATACTCTTCCAGTCTGGGGAACAGACATCTACAGCCCAAGCATGTTTGTGCCTTGTTCCGGAGCAGAATTTTCTCAGTTGCTGTTGCTCAGAGAAACAAACAGGTCCATATGTGGTTCACCCCCTCTACTCATGAGGTCCAAGAATGTGTCCTTGTCTCGCAGGCAGTCTTGTGAATCTGCTGATGTCCTGATTAGGGTTTACTAGAGAGTTCTTCTGAGTTGGTATGTAGATTACTTTCAGGAACAAACTGTTTTCCAGGACCTGTTCCCAAAACTGCATGTCTGTATGGCAGAGTTGTTCAGAATGCATTTTTCCATTGCTTGTTTATTTACCACATAAATGTGGTGCTCACAGTTTTGACATGCAGCATGCCAGGTTTTCAGACTGTCTTGAAAATTTGAATAACATGAATAACTGCCGTCCGCTATCAGATATTTATGTACAGTTTTGCTTCCCTGGCACTCCTAGTGCTTTGCAGTTTTAGGTACAAAATATCTAGATGCTGTGCCATGTGTGAATAATCCATGGTCAAGGTCTAGTATGGAGGAGGTGGCATGAAAAGCATGCCCTGGTTCTTATGGAATTGTTTTATCCACTATCCACCTCTCTATTTATACAGGGTGTGAATGAGACTGTGTGCTCTGGACAATGAGACTGCTGATCCCAGGTATTCCTTGGTATCACTGAGGTTTTGTCTTGTGCAGTCTGGAAGGGGTATCAATAGTACTGTGGACCCCATGCATCTCAGAATGCTCAGGGACACCCTTGCTTGTTATCACTATCCTCCCTAGCTTGTCCTGGAAGGAGGATGGAAGGGACTGTACCTTTTCCTGTGATAAGTAAGGTTTTGGAGAACAAATAATACTAGTGGATAAAAGTCAGTCTATCCAACAGCTATACAGTAAAATAAGAAGAAATATCTAACCACCATAGCTGGATATAGCAGGTTAAGACTTTAATAAATACACACAAAATAGAATAAAAATGGCGAGTGCTTTCACCGCATATAGCTCCAATCTCCAATACAGGGTACCTTCCCGTGCCGATCTTTTAATGCTTGTAAATTTATATGGTGTACTGCTTATATTATGTATCCAGTGTCTAACTCTAGGATTGATTTTGATTTTTATGCAGATTGCTAGACAAGAAATGCGGTTTATTATGCAGAATGTATGGTATGTAAATTATACTGTGTAAGTAAAACCAACCGCACTCTTAATGAAAGGATTTTAGAAGACATAGAACAATAAGATGACCACTGCCTTGGCAAGACATGATGTCAAATGTGGCTCCAATCATAAGTTTAGGTCTACTGTATTGGAGATTGTTTTTCAAAATCTGTGGGATGGTGATATCCGCAATAACAGAGTGTGCAATGAATTAAAATAGATTGTGACTCTGTGAGCTGACAGGAGTCCAGGTTTGACTGAAAACCCATGATTTATTTCATTGACCTGATTGGATGGTATCCTGTTATTGGTTTTATCAAATGGCTAGTGTATGTCATTTTATAGTAAGTGTTTTTATCATGTGCTGTGATTATGTGATGTGATTGGTTTCTGGAAGTTTTTATGAATGAGTGTTTTCCGGTACTTTTAGATGATCTGATGAAGCTGCTGTGCACAGTGATAGCACTTAACCATTTTTATTTGTTTTTGTGTGTATTTATTAAAGTCTTAACCTACTACATTCAGCTGTGGTGGTTGGATATTTATTTTTATTTTATTATAAATAAGGTTTTATTGAGCTAGTTGGGCTCTCAGTAAAATCATTGTTCTGGTGTATGCTATTGGACTTTCAATGGTCCCTATATGCTGCCAGACACTTTGTAAAAGTCTGGGTGCAGTAAGCAAATCAAAGGTTAAGGAGCTAAACTCTGACAAAAAATCTCAGGTATTGCCTGAGTCCTTTGAAAACAAGAAATGTGGAGGTAGGCATCCTTGATATCTTTTATATCTCATAGGGCCTGAAAGCCCAGGAGGCGTGAAGGGCCTATAAGGTTAATATTTTGAATTTAAGAAATGTTAAGAATCTGTTTAGCTTTGTTAAGTCCGGGAAGGGTCTCCATAAGCCATCTTTTCCCTGGACAAAAGACAGCTTGGAGTAAATGTTTTGGGCTTCCATGCCTCAGAGAGCAGGTTCTGTGGTTCCTTGTTGTAGTATTTCTGCTAAGTAAGAGGAAGCTAGGTATTTCAGGTCTTTTAGTATGGGCAAAAGTCCTTTTTTCTTGATTAGGATGTGATGTGCAGTCTATACTTTCTAAAGACAATTTTTATGAACCACTAATTTGTAGTTAGGTTTCACTAGTTCAGGTAGAAGAAGGCCAGTTGGCCACCTATCTTAGAATTAAAGAGAGAGAGGGATGATGGAGGTCAGGGTGTCCATTTGGGGGGGGGGGTGCTGGTGTTGCCACAGCTCTTAAAAGTTGGAGATTGGAATCTGAGGATGTCCAGTGTGGCCTTCCTGAATTTTGTTTTTTTTTTCTGTGCCTCCAGTACTAAGGTCCTGGCATACATAGGTGATTTCTGTTTGGGAATAGGTGAGTAAAAATGTGGTTAACCAGGTTCCAAAGTGCAACTGCAACTGTAAAACAGTCTAGCCTTGGCTGATTATAGTAACCTTCAGGCTTTCATTCTTCACAGCCCATAGCTATCCTGGAGCAGCATAATGACATTCTCCTTTTACCTCAGAAAGTGTTGCAGTATATTCAGGGCTGTAAAGGCCAGGGTAACTGCAAGGTATATTTTACCTCCCCTGCCAGTGGGAAGAATATTCTGCTCTACATCCAGTCTGCTTTCCTTTGTAATTTCCAGGGTTATTTTTTCTGTGTCTGCAGTGGGATTGTTATACATAAAGAGAGGATTGGGAATCTACCAAGCAATTTGTGTGGAAAAATATCCAAAATTGCTTTTTGGACTAGGTGGATAGTCATTGACGTAGGGGTCCCAAACCCCATAAGGGCATAGTATCTGTTTTAGGAGTTGGTGGCTTCCCAAAACTTTCCCATTTAAAGTACTTTCTTATGACTTAGAGACTACAGTGACATGTCCTGTCATGGGGTATTAGAGACTAAAGTCCCCTTACTATCTGTTTTAAAAGCTAGGAGGACAGCTGTGACCTCTAATCCAGTTCTTCCACTGCTTTCAAATCAGAGGATTCTTGAGAATCTTACAGGGGAATCATCTATATTCCTCTTATGAGGGGTGAACCCAAACACAAAGGTTGATATGACTTGGTCTGCAGGCTACATAACAACTGAAGTAAACCCTGAATCAGCTTAGCCCAATCCTGGGACAGAGGCTGGCTAGGGTCTTGGAGAGGAAGACCCACTAAAAGACAGCTATGTAGGCATAAAAGGTGACTAGGGTACAAGCATTATGGACTTATGTGAATGCCTAGCCAACAAGAATTTTGAAATCCTGTGGATGTCCAAGATTCCAATTTGAGGACATGGACATTGTGTTTAATGGTAAGTATTTAGGTTCCACCTTCTGCTTCTTTGTTGCTCAAATATTCTGAAACAGATGGGAAATCAGCAGACAATAAGGATCATAAGGCTTAGTCTTCAGCCTCAGGGGACATACATGATACTACAGGCATGTCGGCCTCCTGAGGGATAATGTCGGAGACTTTGGTGGTACCATCAGGGCTTGCTGTGTACAAGCAGCTCCATAAATCTAAAGCTCTTGGACCCTGGGGAGGCTTCATTGAACTGGAAAGCTCAAGGACCTTCCTCTGTTTCTCTAAATGGATGCAATTTTTTTTTTTGGGGGGGGGGGGGTCATTCCTCACTGCTGCTTTTGCATAACTGTAGAAATCAGCTGGAACTGATCCATAATGGCAACAGTACTGTTCAAGTATAGTCAATGCTCAAATGAGTGAGAAAAGCAACATTTATTCAATAATAATTTAACAATAAATTAAGCGCTTTCATCCACTAGAAAGTGGACTTCATCAGAACACTGAATGCAATAAATCAATTAGTATTTAAACTTTTCTGGCGCCAGTGTAGCCCTCCATTAACTCAGTTAAAGTGACAAGTGCTCATAATTCATTCATTCAGTATTTCTTGTAACTACAACAAAATTTCAACAAAATGTCATAACTGTGTAATTTAATAACCATAAATTTAAAAACTAAATCACTTCTATGTATAAATTACATGTAATTAAATTAATTAAACTTATGGTTATTTATTGTATTTTGTATTACTTTAGTGCCTTCTTCTATTTTGTAAATTGTTACTTGTTCTATTTACACTGTGTTTTACTTGTATTCTGCTTTTAATTGCATATTTAAAGTAGGAAACAGATTACAGCCGTGTCTCTTGTAAGTCACACAAAAATTAAGTCTTTCCCACCCTCCAGCCTTGGTGCTTTTCTAATTTTAAACTTGACTGGCTTTTTAGTTGCCTGCCCCTTATGTTAATTTGACCACATATCTCCTTCCCTACATACATACATACAAGTATTTCAAGCATGGGCATTAGTGGCCTTCTAGCTTGCCAATATACCAAAACACTTGTTCCCATAATAAGTGTCCAGGCTGTTCTTAAAAATATCTAAACTAGCACTTGCTTTAATATAATTTGTTAGTCTGCTCCAAGCATCAGTTACTCTGTCAGATAACCAATTAGTACACTTCTCATTCATACAAAATCTCCTACATAGGGTGTCTGATGATTCTCTAGTACTTTTTGATAACCCCAAACATTCCCAGAGGTAGTTGTCTCTAAATGTCCTACATACCTGAATAAGATCTCCTCTTAGATATCTGTAAGAGATACAGTACAAGATGAGTTCAGTCATTCATAGTAACTTAAATTTTCACATCTATGGATGTCCTTGGTTTATTTCTGTTGTACTTTTTCCAGTTTACTCATGCTTGTTTTCTTATAGGGTTTCCATATTGTTTTTCCATGCTCAAGCTTGGGTCTAATGTAATTAACAAAGAACGACTTAATCATTTTTGATTTCCTAGACTTTATAAATCTTTTATACAACCTATAGTTCTATAACTGTTGTTAACCACTTGGCTGATATGATTAGAAAAACTCATAACTAGATCTACCCATATACCCAGACCCTTAAGTGAGTCTACAGTTTTAATCACTGTGTGCTGTATTAAATATTCACCTTTCAATTTATGTCTCCCAAATTTCATATGCTTAGCTTTTGATGTATTTATTAACATATTATTCTCCTGGGCCCAAATGGTCAATTTAGTGAAGTTATTTTGCAGTCATGCCCTATCTGTAACACGTGTAATCAGATTACACAACTTCAGGTCCTCTGCATCTAGACTGTACAACACCTCAAATGAAAAATTTAGGTCTGAAAGATACAATCTAAACAGGTAAGGGCCTAGGACAGAGCCCTGTGGGACACCTTGACTGTAACCAAGGATTTCACCTGTCCAGTTGCTGTATGATACTTTCCATGTCCTATTTGTAAGCCATGCAGCTATCCATCTTATCAAGAGTACATTAATACCTAATTGTTCTAATTTAATGATCATTGCTTTGTGTATGACCCTGTCAAATGCTGAAGTTAAATCTATATCAATTACATCACAGCACAATTGTTCATTCATAGCTGTTATTGTATTGTTATAGGACACTATGTTACGAGTGGTAATAGATCTATTTTCAACATATACATGCTGATATATGGTCTCAAGTCCCAAACTATCAATTTCTGACAACTTAACCAATATTACCTTCTCCATTATTTTTCTACAACATGAAAGTAGACTTAAGGGTCTATATGACTCTGGATTTGTCCTACTCCCCTTTCTCTTAAAGACAGGTTTAATAAGCACATGGCTCTAATCTTGAGGAATCTCCTCATATTTATATGACCTAGTGAATAACAGATATAATGGTACTATTCTTAATGAAGTGTTCACAGGTCATTGTTACTAATTCTCTCTCCTCACTGTACTTTGTTTAGATACACTTTGCACAGTTCGTTTTCAATATAATCTAATTTGATTCCCGTATCTGAGATTACCTGGATGTCAGTAGGACAACTTATCCCCCCCTTTTGTGGAGTCAAACTGTTTTACATAAGATTTTGCAAGTATATCTATAATCTCTTGGATCTGAGAATAAATTTTAGAATCTACACACAGTGTATCAATTTGTATGTCTTTACTCCTTCCACATCTTATGTATCTATAAAAAGGTTTCTTATTATGCTCAATATCTTTATTAAAATTTTCTTCATATTTTTCTTGATCTTGTCTCACACTATGCTTAATCTGTTTGTGCAACATGTTTAATTCAGTTTTCAAAGTTGCAGTTCGACCTCTCTTCCATTTCTTATATTTTCTGGCTCCCACCTAAATCAGATATCTAGTTCTTATGGAAATATATCCTCCTGATGTTGTATGCCTAGATCCTGATGTTAAACATGTATTATTTGCACTCAAACAAGATGTGTGTGTCTCCCAGAGGCTTCCCAGTCTCTGGAATAGACTTCCCACACATGTCAAACAGAGTAGCTCACAGACCCACTCCAAGCACAACCTTGATGAGTGGAGGGGAAACCACAAATTTGTCCCAGGGGTGTTCCACCTGTGTCCCTCATTGACAGGGGCAACAGGTCCTTACTGAGATTTCTTTTTTGGGGTTAAAATCTTGGCTAGGCTTATAAGGGGCCCAGGGCCATTAGTTTAGTAACCTCCTGATCCTATGAAACAATTTCTCTTTCAAAACTTTCCACATTCCATCTGCAGTTTTTCCACTGAACACCTCACTCCAGTTAGTTTTACATAATGACTGTTTTGCTTCCATGTAATCTGGTTTAGATTTTAGTTTGCCAGAATTATCTAGCAACAAATTAACCTTTATAACCTTTTATAACCCCATGGTCACTGCACATCAGTGGTGGAAAAACTTGCCTTATATTAACAGTAATTTCTTTAGGAACACAACGTCTTTGTCTATGTTTTGTCCCATAACAGGTTTTGTTTACAATATGAAGCAATTGTTCACCCTGAATATACGTTGTGAATAATTTCCTTACTAATGTTGTTGAATCAATATTATTCCAGTCTGTTTCAGGGTAAATTTAAGTCCTCAGCTAATATTATTCTTCCCTCCTGTGTTTCTTGCAAGAAATGTATGAATTCCTCTAGGTCATCTGAATTTGACTTTAGTGGTCTATACACTCCAACAATTGTTATATGTTCCAGGGTTGTCTTTATTGTCATAGTTAGTAGTCTATAGTATTGGTATTATCATTGAACATGTAATAACCACAGGTCCCATAACCATCTTTTTTTTTTCAAACATCTTTATTAAATTTACACATATGACAAAGGCAATCTCATATTTACATAAATGAAAAACATACAAAATGATATCACTTTGGTTGCAAACAGTTTACATCACAGACACCATTGAAACAACTGTAGTAAACATTATACATCATTTATAAACCATCCAGTCATTGTCAGTTAAACATTATATGGCTTATTCAAATCCTGCCTCTTAAACCTCATTCTTGCTCTACATATATTGTTCCCACAATTCCCATTTTTTTCCGATATAGTTTGCTTCTTCCCTTTTCTAAACATCCAAATTCCAGTTTGTTTATTTCTGTTACTATATTCACTACTTTTAGTAAAGTCTAGACTTTGATTTCCATTTTCTAGTAATTGCTTTTTTGGCAGCCACCATAATTAGACTTAGCAAGGCTTTACTTTGTCTAGGCAATTCCGATTCTGTAGCATAACTCAAAAAAAATCATCTCCCCAGTCAGTCCAGTCTGCTCACCCAGCATCTCTGACAGAGCAGTCAGCAGGGAATCCCAAAAGTCTGCAAGCTCATAACACTCCCAAAAAATATATTCCCAGCCACCTCTTTCTTGCTCGTTATACCTCCAACATTTGCTGTCCACCTGAGGAAAAATTCTTTAGAGTCTACTTGGGGTATAAAAATACCTATTTAAACACTTCCAGGCAAAGATCCTACATCTTCTAGACTTTGTTGCATATTTGGGAGATATACATATATCCCCATTGTCTCTTTGTGAATTGCTTATCCAGGCTCTCTTCGCAGTCCTTCCTAAGCTCCTCTGATTGATTCCTATAATTATCATGCAATATTTTATATGCTTTACTAATTATTCCTGTTTTTAATGGCAGCTTCTGTTCTAGATTCTATTAAAACTCTACCAGTGCTGGACTTTCATTTAGGAGCCCCCTATTTCTTTCTCTTTGCCTATACTCTGAAACCAGTCCTTGATAGGGAAGGCAAATTCTAGCCAGCAATCCAAATAAATTCTTGGCCTCTTCCCATTTCTATTACCTTTCCCTTTCTAGTTATTTGCTCCCAATTTAGTGGTTCTTTTGCAAGTTTTCTACAATAAATTCCAGCCCCCTCTTGCCTATTATCTATAACCCTGACCACAGTCATCCCTATCAGCAAAATCTCTTTTCTCCATTCTTGTGCTGGCTTGACTCTAAGAACACTCCCTGCTATTTTATGAATGTAATATTCTGTATGATTTTGGTTGTTCTCCTTAAGAGTCAGGTCCCATAACTATCTTTAATCCCTATCATAACACATCCATCTGATGTTTTGTTAGAATGTCTATTACGGTAAAAGCATATATACCCTGATAGAACTGGATTCTAATCATTGTTCTTTAAGCATGTTTCACAAACAGTAACAACACCAGACTTGTGGGAACTTTATTATTAATGCTCCCAGCATTAACAACCATCAGAGATGCATCAAATGTTGCTGTCTGTGAACTGTTACATTTTCCCTCTCCCCTTTCATTGTCTGTTGTGAGTAAGCAAAAAATTATCATTTTGTGAAATCACTCCCCTTCAACTATTTAAATTTATTAGCCATCCCACTGTGTTCCATAGAACCAGAATACAAAGTGCCCACCCCCATCTACCTTGCTCTTTGAAAATAAGTGGCTCACCACTTATATAGCTAAAGCTTAGGTAATCCCATCTTTCATATCCAACTACTTATTGAACACTACAGCTCTTAGGATATTTACCCATTTTTCCATCTTACCTTTAAAATCTGCAACATCTACTCCAAGACCACCATTTATTGGAGAGCCCATACTCTGCCTCTCAGTAGTCATCTTGGGATTAGTGCATCTGTTTCTCCTGTTGAGAGAAGGAGCACAGGGATATTATTTCCTGGAGACTGATGATGACCAGAAAGCCTAATAACTGCTTCATAGGTACCAGATTGGAATTTGTGCTTATATTTCATTTCTGGTGAGAGAAGCAGAGTGCATTGATTCCTGACTGTTTGTTTGAACATTGAGTGTCTGTACTTCATGTTCCTGATTGGTCTAGTTGCTGTTCAAGACATCTACCAGGAAAAGGCTACAACAAGCCTACAGGCCCTTTCATCATTTGGGGCAAGACTGTGGATCACCAAACAGTATGTGGCCTGCTTCTTCATCTTGGAATTAGCGCTAATATTTTGCTTCTGGTCAGAAAAGAAGCAAAGCAGCATTGTATCCCAGCAGAGTGAGGCTGTGGTGAGATCAGCACTAGCAGTAGCCAGGCAGTAGCCATTCATGCAACTTCCCTCTTTTCATCATTGTTGACAAGCCAATTTTTTGTTTTCAGTAAGTACTGCTTGATTTGTTTCTAGCTTCAGAATATCTGCCTAAATACTTTATCCATAAATCATCAGGGTCTACTTATTAGTTTCCCCTCAGGTGTTTGGCAGTGCCCTGTATAGACACAGACACCTTGAGTGACATTTTTTCCTGTAAAAGCATGACTGAAATTTCCCCACTACCTAGCTGTACACAGCACAACTAGTTTGCAGTGACAAGCATTGCCCCCAGAGTTGCAAACCAGATACTCCTGACATTGCTTTATATTCTCATTCCAACTGTCCAATCAGTAAAAAAGGGTCTGTTGCAATGGATATGAACTTTCCTAGTATCTCCATTACCAGCTTGATGGATATGGGCATCCTGAGGTAATGTAGAAATTGCCTCATGTTTACTGACAACCAGTTAATTTTCAAACAGACTGATATG
This sequence comes from Protopterus annectens, assembly GCF_019279795.1. Lineage (NCBI taxonomy): Eukaryota > Metazoa > Chordata > Ceratodontiformes > Protopteridae > Protopterus > Protopterus annectens. Next base: position 951,468,074 of record NC_056728.1, read on the forward strand.
GTATTTGAGAGATTTATTTATACATTGTCACTGGAGGCAAATTTCTCACGTAAAAGCACTCCTAATGTCAGTAAGGTTGTCAGTAGTATAAAAGCTGCACCCATCACACACAGTTCAAAGCAGAGATACAGATCCACATATGCTGGGGTGCATAAATGTAACCTTCCCAAACCCCAAAGACCTCCTAGATGAAATATACACAACAAATACCCTCAACAACCAAGAATGCACTCCACATCAACACGTATAGCCACATCTCATGTAGCCTTTACTTTTAAGCCCATAAAGCAAGCCACCACACAGTCCAACACTCTGGTCATTGGAGACTCCTTTGTGAGACACACTGATGTCCCTCTCATGCTAAGTAAGAAGAAAGTCATGGCCAGTTGCTTATCAGGGGCTAGGATCCGCCACATTGTGCATGCACTCAGGTCATTGGACCACAAGTGCCAGTATGACTCAAAGTCCATGTGGATGTAAATGACTTGATATGTACCTCCCTAGACTATATGAAGAGAGACATCATGGAGCTCTCAGAATGTGTTCCAGGGTGGTATGAGCCTAGGACTGAGCAGCAAGGCCATGCCATTTTTAACATCTTGCAATAACATCCTACTGGTGTACTCTCATTTACTGTCATTGATAAAATTGGTTATGGTTCCCTAATCTCTTCTTAGAAGCATAGGTTGCTGGATAAGAAAGAACATGAATGGATTCTTAATTTGACAGCCATGTTTTTAATGAACACATTTAATGTGCACCAGCCATAGATGTCAGAAAAATTTATTATTTCTTTTTTATATTGTTATTATTCTTTGCATTCTTGGTTCAGTATATATTGTGGTACTTAAATATATATTTTGTACTTAGTTAAATAAAAAGGATATATAAATTTGATTGAATAAATTGTCTATAGACACATGTTTGACATTTAACACATTTACAGATGGATGCTTCGAGATGGAAAAGTTTGGTTTAGGGAGTGGGAGTTTAAGTTTAGTTTCATCAATGTTAGGATGTGTGTGTGTGTGTGTGTGTGTGTGTGTATATATATATATATATATATATATATATATATATACACACACACACATATATATATATATATATATATATATATAACAACACACGCATATATATATAAATATATAGATACACACACACACACACACGTATATATATATATATATATATATATATATATATATACATACACACACACACACACACACACACAAACACACACACACACACGTGTTATATGATCACAAATACCTATAAGTACCTTTAGGCAAAAAAACACTGCTGACCCTGCCATTATTTCTTAAGATGCTGAGAGCAGTACCAAGACCTTTACCTCTATCCCTGTCCCTAATGATAAGGACAGCAGATCATTTGACAGGTGTAGCAAAAACGATATATACTTTTCCACCTTAGCTTTCAAGGACATACATTGCCAAACTCATATGTTTTAAGTATCTTTTGTCTGTTTTATCCAATATGGAGCAATACTTAGCAAACCTTCCAAATTCTGAGGAAAAATCCAGTGTTATGGCAAAAGTTAATTTTTGCATCTCTGTTAACTAAATATATAATTAAAAAAAAAAAAAAACCCGCTGGTGAGTCCCAGAGATTCTACTCCGAAAAGAGAAATGTATTACTGTCCTTGTCCTTGATTCCTAAACACTCCCTCATTTTTTCTCCCTGGCCTTGTACTGAAAACATTTTAGATCTGTCTTAAACACCTTTGTTTTCATCCAAAAATTCAAAATGTTAATGCTTCAGATGCTCTTTCCTCTTCTTTCCCCTTCAATATTTTATGGTCAGCCTAGGTAGACATAAAGGATGCTTATTTACATTTGCCATTCACAAAATAACTGAAATACCTTTTAAGGTTCTTTGTCTTGGGATTGCATTTTCAGTTTACCTCTTTGCCCTTTGTTCTTTCTACTGCCTCATTTGTCTTCAACAAATGCTTTGCTGCAGTGGTAAATGATTACATACTTCAAGGCATTTATATTTTCCTCTATATTCACAATTGCCTAGTTTTAGTTTCAACCTTCCAAAACGCTGTTAACAGCCTTACAGTAAAGCATGAGACTGCAGAAGGCCAATAAAACCCAAAAAGAAGTCTGATAAAACAAATTAATGTTGTAATTAGGACTGTACATAGACATCCATGTGATATAACAGAAGTTAATAGGATATATTACTATGCTGCTAAATTAATAACTGATAAAGTTCTACCACAGCAACACAGGGTTGTGAGGGAAAGAAAGGGGAGAAATCGAATACCATCACGGAAGTACCAAATAGAGAAAACTATAAAGCAATTAAGACAAGAAGTGTCACTGTTAGAAAACTATAGAAGACGGACTAGATAAAAAATACTAAGAAAGATAGATGTGATAAAAGCAACGTGCAGTATTAGAACAGACCAGGATCTATCAAGCAATGTCGCAAATAACAAACTAAAAATTTCAGCACAGGCGGAAAAACTTAGACGATACACAGCTAAATATAAAGGAAAAGTACAAAATAAGCAATTTATTGATGACCCAACAAAAGTTTTATAGAGAACTGGGAAACAAGGTAAAAGGAACTGAAATACTGCCAAAAAAGAGGAAATTGATACATGTTGGAGAAGTATCAATGAGGAACCTGTGGAATATAAAGATGATAAATGGATAAAAGAAGTAAAAGAAAGAATAAGAAGTTTAAAGGTGCAGGATATGAAATGGGATGAAGTAACAACCAGAGAGATTAAAACAAAGTTAAAATAAACTTTAATTGGAAAACCACAGTCCCAGATGCAGTACCTAACTTTTGGTTGAAAGTATTAACATCTTTGCAAGAGGATTTAGCCATATATAAGAACTAATTTATATTCATACCCTGAACAGACACCAACCTGGCTAACAGGCAAAACAATGTTTCTACTTAAGAGTGAACCTGCAAGCTACCCTAAAAATTATAGACCAATAGCTTGCCTTCCAACGACGTATAAACTATACATGGGAATTGAAGCTGACAGAGTTTGTAGTCATTTAAAAGAAAACTCAATTATGGCAGTAGAACAAAAGGGCTATGAAAGAAAGTCATATGGAACAAAGGATCATTTGTTGTTAAATCAAGTCATACTGGAGAACTGTAAAAAGGGGAATAATTTAAGTATGGCATGGACTGACTTCAAAAAAGCATTTAATATCATCCCACATTCATGGATAAAAGTGCTTAAAAATGTATAAGATGCACCCTACACTGATCGATTATATTACAGTGACCATGAAACAGTGGCAGACCACTTTGCAATTAAGCCATGATAAAGGACAGATTATTATCCCAGGGATAAAAATTCAAAGGGGGATATTCCAGGGTGACTCTGTCACGGGGATATTCCAGGGTGACTCTGTCACCACTGCTATTCTGCCTTACCATTAACCCATTAAGCTGTTTACTTAAACAGCTTATGCCATAGCTACAGTTTGGCTCCTAAAAACCGGCAAAGTGCAAAGACTTCTCATCTTCTCTTTGTTGATGGTTTAAAACTATATAGCTCATCAGATGAGAAACTGAAAGCACAGCTGCAGGTTGTCAAAACTTTTTCAGATGATATAAGAATGTCATTTGGTCTTGATAAGTGTGCAAAACAGTGTAAGAAACTTTTCTGTGTGGAAGATTTTCAGTCCATATATTTCTAGTTATTCACTGTATATTAATCAGATCAGACAATAGTAGTAGAAGAAGCGAACTTAAACTCATCTTAAGTCAAAACAAAACCAAAGCAAAAAATAATAATAGAAAATATATAATTGTACAGCATTACTAAGTATTCAAAAGTAATCCAAGCAAGGCAGGCAGTCTGTTTCCAGTAAAAAATCCTTTATTAAGTACACACACTTTATTAAGACTTTATATATAGATATATATATATATATATATATATATCATGTACAGGGATATGTATATCATTGCTGGAGCCTTCCTGTGTCCTGACAGAGTGCTTTTCAAACTATCTGAAGATATACAGAGCTGAGTATATTCTTCTGGCACTTCAGAGTTGTGTACTGGTAATTGTTGTTTGACTAATTTTATATCATTGCTGGATGACTTCAGAGTTGTGCAATGTTATTTTTGCTTCACTGTATAGTTTTTCAGATCTCTGCTGAAGGTGTTTTTCCTCCCTCCCCCTATTTCTCTGTGTCTTAAGTTATTATAACTGGTTTTACATCCTGCGTGTTATCTAACGATCTCAAGGATTACTTGCATAAAATTAGACCCTCTTAGTAACAGCCTGCATATCATTGCTGGAGCCGTCCTGTGTCCTGACAGAGTGCTCTTCAAATTATCTGGAGATATACAGAGCTGAGTATATTTTTTTGGCACTTCAGAATTGTGTACTGGTAACTGTTTGACTAATTTTATATCATTGCTGGCTGACTTCAGAGTTGTGCACTGTCATTTTTGCTTCACTGTATAGTTTTTCAGTTCTCTGCTGAAGGTGTTGGTTTTCTCATACCAACCCTCCCTATTCCTGTCTTGTTTAAATTTGGAGGCTTTTGCAGTTGCCCGCCCCCACTGTAGATTTGATCTGGGACACTCCCCCCAGTCCCATCTCTTTACCTCTTTACCTCATTCTACCTAATAGACTCCTTCTGCACTTGTTTTTAGTCATTTTTAATTTAATTGCATTTTTTGAACTGTTTGGTCTAACATTACTACATGCTCAAGTGTGCTAGTTTGCACTGCATTTGAATTGTTTTTACTGCTTTTTTAGCTACTTTTCTGTACATATATTTAAAAAAAATTACCTTTCCTGTAACTAGTGTAGTCCAGATTCAGATTTGCTGTATCCAGGACTGTATGTAAGCTTCTGATCCCCCCCCCCCAAGCATTCTGTGTTGGAGGGAAGCCTTCTAGCTTATCAGTGGGAGTGGTAAGCACTAGGTAACCTATCTACCACATAAGGAGTGGTTCTGGCCCAGAAATTGTAGTTATTGGCCGTTTGGGCAGTTTTTCCATCTCTCTCAACTTTCTGATTTAAAAGCAAGCATTTGCACTTGTTTCCCCCCTTTCCTGTAACTAGTTTAGTCCAGATACAGATTCTTAGTTTTAGCACTTGAATTTGCTTATTCGTGATCAGCACTTGTTCAGAACTTGTAAGCACTAAATAACCTAATAATTACTACAGCACTCAACCTTCCTCATTACCTAGAGGAAAACAGTTTTGGTACTTACTTTCCTCACTTTCTTAGAGAAAAACAGCTCTTGTACTCACTTTCCTCAATTATCTAGAGGAAAATATTTTTTTATTCAGGCATGTTCAAGGGTCAGCTCCCACTGTTTTCTCCTGTCTATCTGATGAATCTGGGCATCTTGGGGCAATGTAGAAATTGCCTCATGTACACAGACAACCCTCTCCTCCTACCACCCAACACTACAACCTGTGAGAGATGCACTTATCTAGCCAAACTGGAGGTAAGCTTTCTCCAATCAAGACTGAACTTGACAGTCAAGAGGAGAAGGTAAACACTTGCACCACACCACACTCATTACATAGTCTCACTAAATCTATACCACCAAAATCCACACATAAAAACACAAAAACATTTGTGGATGCTCTCAATAATAATCTGCTCAAACAACAGAGACCTCCAAAGCAGAAATGCAAGCAACCTCCACCCCCAGCACAACCCAAATGACACACAGCCCACAGACTCAGTGTGCCACTCAACCATAGCCAATAAGGCAAAACAACGTACCCAACACACTAGTCATAGGTGACTCTACAGTCAGGCACACTGATGTCCCACTCACCAGGTTAAATAAGGAGATGGTTACTGTCAGCTGCCTGTCAGGTGCCAGGATCCACCACATAACCCACGCACTCAGGTCACTCCACAACAAGTACAAATATGACTTTGTCATTGTCCATGTTGGTGTGAACGACCTGTGATGTACCTCCCTGGACTACATGAAAAGAGACATGGAAGAGCTCTCTGATCTTGTAGCCTGGGCAGGTATGACCCTAGCCCTGAGTAGCATTCTGCCATCACCCAGAATGATGCCGCAGTACAAAGAGAAAATGATTGACTTCAACAATTGGCTAAGCTTCTGGTGCCATTCTAAAGGGATCCAGTATCTGTCTGTCTGGGATGACATGGTCGACAGACCACGATGCTTTGCCAGAGATGGCCTGCACCTGCCACCCTTGGGATTCCGGATACTGGCTAAGGTTCTTGCCGCACCTATAGTGCCTTTTTTAGGCAAGGTTCAAATGACAAATTCACCACCGTAACAGGAACAGGCAAGCAAAAACTGAGGGTGATGCTACTCAATGCTAGAAGTCTAAATCTCAAAATGCATTCACTCAAGGCACTCCTTAAAATGGAGAACATTGATATTTGTGCAGTGACTGAGACCTGGTTCAAGGCTCCAGAGAGCACCCCTGCACAACCAGGCTATAACTCATACCACACTTTTCAGCCATGTAACCTTGACCAGAACACCAAAGGCAGAGGTGTGTCCATATTCATTAAGGATATCCACACCTCCAGGCTAGTTGCTCAGCATAATGCAGCCGAGGTTATCCAAGTGCAACTAACTCTGGGAAAAACTGCAATCCAAATTGTAGCTTGCTACAGATCACCCACCATGCCCCAATATTCCCACTCCTCTTTTCTTGATGTACTGGAAATTATTAGGGTTCAACCAAACACCCTAATAATGAGTGATATCAACTACCCTACCATTAACTGGGAAAACTACTCATGTACCAACTCCTTCGCTCAACGCTTTCTGGAATTCATAAACTCCAATGCCTTGGATCAACTTATCCACACCCCCACCAGGGGCAACAATATCCTAGATCTAGTCATTACCAACATGAGTGACTGGTGTTCCACACTTGAAGTCAATGCCTCATTGGTCCGATCCGACCATAAGCTAATTACCCTAGATATCCACATCCTGCCCCTACCCCCCATTAAGGAATCCATGGTAAAACATTTCTCCAAAGCCAACTTCATGCTTCTGAAGACAGAAGTGGTGAACTTCATGACACTCATGCAGATGGACAATACAATTACGACTACTGAATCCTACACAATTGCACTTTATAAGCATTTACATGAGTGTATGGATCGTGCTATCCCAAACAGAACCAATATGCTATCCTCCAAAAAAAGGAAGCCAGTCTGGTGGTCCCCTGCCATAAACAAACTGTACAACAGAAGGAAGAAACTGTTGCAAAAGAGAGTAAAATCCCATAAGTGGAGGAGCTCCCTGGTCAGCCTCAGTAAGAAGCTGCAATCCCTGATAAAATCCTCCAAAGCTAGTTACGAAAATAAAATTGTCACTGATTCTAAAGACAACCACAAAGCATTCTATAGCTATGTCAAGAATCTCAGTGGCAACACTCAGATCTGCTCTGAGTTACAGCACAATGGCACTAAATATACAGACCCAACTGATATTGCCAACATCCTGGCAGATAGGTTCAGTGCTAACTTTACCCCCCTCTCACCCCCTAAAGAGCCCATCTCTATACTGGAAGAATGCAAAGTTCCTGTAATCACGGCTGCACAGGTTAAAAACACACTCTCCAAAGCCAAGAACACAGCATCCATGGGACCAGACAACATTCCAGGCTGTGTTCTACATGAACTACAGAATGAACTGGCACCCCACCTAAGTACCATGTTCAATCATAGCCTCACCTCAGGCTTTGTGCCTGCTGAATGGCGCACAGTGACGGTTATCCCACTCCACAAGGGGGGAGCCACCACAGACCCTGGCAACTACCGACCCATTAGCCTGATAAGCCTGGTCTGCAAGGCCATGGAACATATCATCATGGAACTTATAAACAAAGACATTGGTAATCCCCAAACTCTGGACCCCACCCAGTTTGGGTTTGTAAAAGGCTGATCATGTCTCCTAAACCTAATAGACTTCTTTGAAGCAGTCACCAAAGCTGGAGACAAGGGTAGTGTGGTTCTCACAGCCTATCTAGAGCTTGACAAGGCTTTCAGCACCATCCCCCACTCTGGAATTATATATAAACTCACTAAACTAGGTATAAATCCCTATGTCACAAGATGGATTGCCAACTGGCTCACTGACAGAACCCGCACTTTGAAAGTAGCAGACTCCAAATCCGACTTCAGACCAGTGACAAGTGGAGTGCCACAGGGTTCAGTCCTGGGTCCTCTCCTGTTTGGTATCTACTTCTCTGAAGAACAGGCTAACACAGAAGGTCTTTGGCTAATGAAGTTCACAGATGACTGCAAACTAGGAGCCATAATTGCAACTCCTAATGATGTGGGCATCTTACAAAAGTTCCTCACTGAGACAGATGCCTGGTGTCAAAGCCATGGCCTCAAGCTCAATGCCAAAATGTGCATTGTCATCCCCTTTGGTAAAAACTCTGTACCCATGAACTACAACATAGGTGGTAGTCTACTTAACACCGAAAGTGTGATAAGAGACCTTGGGACACAGGTGGACAGTAGTCTCTCCTTTGATAATCACATTGCCACAGTAGTCAGGAAATCCTTCTACGAGGCACACCTCATCACAAAAGGTTTCTCATCCAGAAAAAAAAGAGGTCATTGATCCCCTCTACTCATCACTCATCAGACCCATTATAGAGCACAACGCTCCTTTTGGTATGTACCTCACAAGACATCTACAACAACTGGAAAGGCCACAGAAATACCTCACAAAGAGGATTACCGGCCTCAAACAGATGCCCTACACAGATGGTCTCAAAAAACTCCAGCTTTACTCTGTCGCATATCACCTACTCAGAGGTGATCTCTGCCTAACATACAAAGCTATGTCAAACCCAGAGCTGTTGAACATGCTCCACTTAGAGAAATCCCAGTCCCTCCGAGCTACATGCTCTAGGGACCTAAACCTTGTCACCACAATAAACAGAACATGCCGGAGGGATAGATTCCTGTCCCAAAGACTTCCCATACTCTAGAATAAACTACCTGTCTATCTCAAACAAAGCTCCTCATTAGCACTCTTTAAGAAAAATCTTGATGATTGGATGGGAAATAGGAAATTCACCCCGGGGATCAACTCTGTGGCTCTGCTCAACAGTGGCACAGGAAAATAATTTTCTTGGGTGGCAAAAGCCAGGGTACCTTTTTGGCTAGGCTTGTATAGGCCCCAGGGCCAATAGCCTAGTACCTACCTATGAACCTATGAATTAATTTTTTATTAAGACTTTATTAAGTCTGTATACTTAATAAAGGATTTTTGACTGGAAACAGACTGCCTGCCTTGCTTGGATTACTTTCGAATACTAAGTAATGCTGTACAATTATATATTTTCTATTGTTATTTTTTGTTTTGGTTTTGTTTTGACTTGAGATGAGTTTAAGTTCGCTACTTCTACTACTATTTCTGATTTGATTAATATACAGTGATTAACTAGAAACATATGGACTGAAAATCTTCCACACATAGAAGTTTCTTATACTGTTTTGTTTTTGGACCCATTACACTTTAGTGAGTTGTTTTGAGACTTTGGGGATACCACGGAGATTACTTGTTTTTTGGATGTGTGTACAAAAGCAACCTTTAAAGCAGGAAAAGTGCAGCACCAGGAAAACATCATTTTGGGACAAGAATATGATATAAAAGAACTGGAGTAAGAGGGAGTGTATAATTATTTGAAGGATCAACAATAAAACATGAACAAATGCAAATAAAACTTAGTAAGGAATGCTTTAGAAGACTTAAATTAATCCTGAAAACAGTGCTGACATCTAGGAACAAAATCCAATCTATAAACCAATTTGTTCTTCCTGTCCTAACTTACAGTTTTGGAGTGATTGACTGACCCCAAAACATGCTGGCTAGATTAGATAGGAAAACAAGGAGGATGCTTCATGCTTACCAAATGATTTATAAAAATCAGTTTATACTAAGATTATATATTCCCCGTTCCTAAGGAGGGATGGGCCTAATTGAAATTGATCACATGTATAGATCTGCAATTGTGGGACTCCACACATATCTGCTGACCTCACAAGACCCAGATGTAGTGAAAGTATTGAAACATGAGGAGAATAAATCTAAGATGACTTCTCTGCTTAATTTAGCAGAAACGTATTGGCATCAAGCAGGAATGGAAATCAAACCAGAAGTAGATAAAAATCAGGCAGCAACTGAATGTGCCAAAAAGCAAAAAATAATATAAGGTAAAGGACCAGATGAGAAGGCAAGAAATGTGGAAAAAGCATAAATATAGTTGCAAGTATAGAAAACGTCTGGAAGAACTTCATGTTGATCAGGAACGAACACAGAAATGGTTAAGGAGAGGTGAATTCAAACCATGAGATGAAAGGTTAATATTGGCAGCTCAAGATAGTGGGCTATGTACACGCTGATTTACAAAGTCCATTGAGCATGTGTTAGAAACAGACAAATACAGGTTTTGTAAAACTGAATTGGAAACAATCCCACACCTTGTTGCTTGTTGTGACTGTGAAGGTAGGTGAAGGCTGCCAGCCTAGCCAGATAGAATTTTGTAGATAATTCTGTCATTTGTAAATATTAATGTAAGCCTCAGGCTTGGTCTGTTAAATGGGAAATAAAAAGTGTTAAATGTGGAACTGTAAAAATGTAGCAGCAGTGCACTCTGCTGTAACAAAGATGACAAGTCAATTCTTTGATGTCAAAACTCGGAACCGATATGTCTGGATGAAGGAATTCTGCCTATTTTTTTGAGGCCAGAGTTAATGGCTAGAAGTTGCATGTATAATTTTTTTTTATTGCTCTGGTTCCTGACTAGCTGCAAGATCAAAGGGGATATTGACCTCTGAGAATCTGTTAGCCTGGGAACCAGAAAGAAATAATGTAATCGTAAATGAATCAGCGGTACTGTGTTATCAATGTAAGGGCAGAAAGAATGAGAGCTTTAGAGCATTTGTCTTGAGAACATCCAACATCACCAGCACTGCATGTATCTATATGTAAGTAGGATCTTAGACTTTAGTGTTTCTCTTAGAAATAGCTAGGAAATAGGAAGATTAGTCTAAGTGTTTTTCTGTGTTGATGTCAGAACTATTCGACTGTATTGTTTTAAACATTTTCCTGTGATCTCTGAACTCTTAACTAGCACTGTGTAGTAAGAAGTATTGTCTTGTGTTTTTATTATTAAATATTTTTAAACCTTTCAACTGTGGCTGTTTTGTGTAGAGATAATTTAATCTCTAAGAGCACATTGCATGTATATAGTGATACTGTACCAAGTCACTCCAAATAAGCTTTGCTGGTCAGTCACACTTACCATTTGGATAATAATATTGCACAGTAATAATTGAACACCCTTTAATAAGGGCCTTTGAATAGCTGCTAAATAGTGGGTGGTGGCAGCTGGTACTGCCTTTTAGACTGGGCAGAAAAGGGGCACAGCTGGACAACCTGTGCCAGCCTTCCCCAGGAGTGTCTGTGTGGTTGTATATAACTCTTATCTCAAAGTGTGTGTGTGTGTGTGTGTGTCAGCTACTTGGGCAGGGACATGAAGCACTGGTTGGACAGAGAGGGTGCTGGAGTTTTTAGCTTTCCCACTAGGCTGAGGTCTGGACCCTATAGCTGTGCCAGTGGGGAGTCTTATGGGGACCTGGAGAGAATGGGAGAAACCAGCCCCAGACTGACTGTGATCTCTGTGTGCTCTTAAGGGAAATTGTACTTTACTGTGTGTGTATTTATTATCCTTTCCCTATATGGATGCCCTCACTGGTGTTAGTGGTGAGGATTGAGGCTCCTTGATTAGTGGGCCAATGCACAGACATCACAGTGACATACTAATGGTAGAAGGACTATATACTGAAAGGCATAATAATGTGTCAAGACTGTTGCATTGGGGATTGTGCAAGCATTATGGTTTTGAAGTGGCTGAAAAACACTGGAAACATGAGCCACAAAGGATCATAGAAAATGATGAAGTTTATATCACATGGGATCACCCATTACCAACAGTTCAAAATATAGATGCTAGAAAACTGGATATAGTGGTCCAAGAAAAGAAGACAAAAGTAGCATTGATTATTGAAATCGCTACACCTAGTGACTATAGTGTCTTGTGTACAGCAAGACACAAAGTCATAAAATATCAGGATCTGCAGGCAAAACGAGAGCAATGTGGAAGAAAGATACCCAGACAGTTCCAATAGTAGTTGGAGCAATAGGTCTTATAAAAAATAATCTACAATTGTATTAAGATATGTTATGGATCCATGTAACCCTGTATGAATTGCAGGAGTCATTACTGGGCACATTGTGAGTGCTGCAAAGAGCACTTTTGGCTGACATCAGAGATTGAAACAATATTAATTTCATGAACTTTAACCGTACTTTGACATAGGAATGGGGTCCGTTCCTGTCATGGTATTAGAAACCCAAACGATTTGGAGAAATTAAGAATAAAGCATGAATTTGTTCTCTAATCTAGGATTCACTCTAAGTCTAAAAAAGTCATCCCTTATGCCAAGTCACAGATATATTATTTTTTGTATGTCTACTAGATGCCTCTCTGATCACAGTTTTTCTTTTTCTAGAAAAAAATGCAAGCTTACCATCAGCACTTCAACAGTCATTCACTTCAGACAATTTCAACTGCAAGTGAATCTCTAAGACATGTTCTTCATTAGATCACTGTTGCAGTATTCCTGATTATGGGATGTGTCCTGCTAAAGATATTGTATGCCCATCCAATCTTCAGAAGGTCTGGCACCATCTTCTCATGCCATATTTCCGACATGTAACCTATGCATGAGACTATGTGCCGGTACTTAATGGATATATATATAGGCATGAAAATCATCAAAACTTTCTTGCTGTCAATCTGTGAATAAATTTGGCTGAGTCATGGTTTGTCAGCCATATGATCTGTTCCATCTACAAACATTTATGGTCAGTTTTGTACCTTGTTGAGGACCCTTCTCCTTTACTTTTAAAATTTACTGAACCAGTTGTATTTTTTGTGTCAGCTAAGAAGGTAAATGTGACTGCAGCTGACAAATCTTTTATAAGGATAAGCATTGTAAGTGGCTTTTTTATTTCATCTTCCATTCCTTTGTACCTAATACTATTTGTCATCTCAGTTCTTTGAAACATTACACTGCAAATAAGCAACTTTAAACAATGGCTCTTGCTAGGAGGGCTTCTGTGTTATCAACCTCAGATGTCCTCCATCAGCCAAAAAAAAAAAGGCAAAAGAAGAGACCAAGTTGCCAGAAGAGTGAATTATTTTAGTCAGTCAGACTCTGATGCCTCCACTGAGGCCCTTGGGCCATCTGTTTCTCTTTTGCTATTCCCGTTGTTCTGACATGAAGTAGGGTTCCTGCAGTCTAAGTTGACTGGCTTGGATGGCCAATGTGGCCTTGTAGGGAGAGGCAAGGCTGTTCTTTTCTGAGGGAAAATGACAATCCCTCAAATTGTCTGACATGTTCTCAGGTAGCCTAATGGAGGTATGTCTGGGTTCTGCTCTTCTTCATACCATTCCCTTAGGGACACCTAAGAAAAAGAGGTAAAGATGAAATGTACCTTTCCACCAACTGCGCCATCTTTTTCCCCCAAGGAGTGATTTAGTTCTCTCATTTGCTTTTTAAAGCTCTCATGGCATTAAGGCAATTTTGCCTTCAGACTTTTCTTCACCTCTGGAAGCATTGACCAATTTAAATTCTAACGTACAATACCATAGTCATGAACTATGTCAATAAACATGAGGGAATGAATTCCTACCCCCTTTGTAGCCTGAAACCTTGCAATTCAATACAACCTCTTTCTCCAGGCTTTATAAATTCCCTCAGAACAAAACTTAATGACAGAATGCTTTAGCAGATCCAAGACATACCCATCAGTGAGGAACTCTCCAGATAGAGCTTTTCCCCTCCACTCTAAACAAACAGCTCAGACTGTTTTGCATCACATCTCCTTGTAAAGAATCCTGAGAAACGGTTGATTTGTCTTCTATTTGGAAAGGGAAATTCCTTTTTGCATTCTTACTCTTTCAATTTACCTAAAAAGTCCTTTTGAAGATTTAAAGATACTACCTTTTGGCCCAGACAATATTGACTCACCCTTCTTTTTCACTTAGCAAAGGACAATTATTACAAGTTACCCCATGAGGAAAAACCTATTCACATAAAAAAATGGGCTCTCTTATTCATTAAAATCTGAAGACATTGAACCTCACAGTTTGGGTGACAGGTTTCTGATTTTATTGCTACAGGTAATAAACAATGCAAGAAATCCTGCAACATGAAAATCTGACGTTTCTAAACAGATTTATTTTTAAATGGGGCCACAATGAATGATAAGACCCATACAAGATGGGGGGAGTGGAGCCCATTACCCTCAAATATTTGTGTGAGTTGTTTAACTCAGATCTAGCATAGACCTGAACAGAGGTGTAATTGTCAAATATTTCAGCCTGCCTGAACTTTTTCTCAGGTTCTAAGGTCAAACAGTTTCTTAAAGGCATCCTCCATATCAGGCCACTTAGTAAATCTGTTCCTGCTCTTTGGAACCTGACTTATGCTCTTGAAAATTTATTTTTTAGCATTTTATTACTAGGAAAGTCTGACTGCGCTATAGAGGCCCCTTTTCAGCAGAGGACCAAGGAGAAAAGCTGCACCGCAATCATAATGTCACATGGTGAAAAACACAAGAAGGGTATGTACAATTTCAGTTCTAGAGGAGATAGATACAATTCCTTTATTTGCAGTCAAGGCAGAATTTGAAATAGTATAGACATGGAGGTGAGAGGAATCATGCTTTAACAGAATGTGTACAACTTCATCTCAAGAGGAGATAAGTGAAATTCAGTTATGTACAGTTCAGATAGGAATAGAAATGGTATAGATGTGGGATTGCAAAGTAACTTGGGATGACCACTGAATGAATTTTGAACAATGACCAGTTAAAACTATTGGCACAGTACACCCAATTGGTTGTAATCATCTGTTTATAAACCAAAACCAACCAATAGTTCACAACATGGTATGAGAACTAATGGTTTAATTAATCGATTTAATTGGTGGTGTATATAAGGGCGTAGTGGAGTAAAGCATTTTTATTCTGATGAAGTCCTGTATGTATAGGGATGAAAGTGCTTCATGTTTTATGTTTTTTTAGTTTGACTTGAACTTGAGCTTGAAGTCCTTCACCTCCTTCAATGGTATTAACTCTCACTCGCCCACAAACTAGTAAACCATCCACTAAATGTCCCATCCGTCCAGAATCTACTCCAACCCTATCGCACCACCAGACCACTAAGATCCAGCAACAAAAATCACTTGCAGATCACTAAAGCCAATAACTCTGCTGGTGAAGCACTATTCTCTTGCGCCATAGCCAAATTATGGAACTCCCTCCCACCCACAATTACCTCCATACCATCATGCACCCACTTCAAAACTTTATTAAAAGGGCACCTAAAAACATGCTGGCTATGCCCTTGCAACTCCCACTCTAATATCACCCACCCCATCCAACCACTACCTTTCTTTCCACACCACTAACTACCTTGATTATAGCAAGCTCAGATGCTCATAAGCCTAGTACTTATTATACAGCAGGAACGCCTTAGTTTAACATTTGTTAATGTCTGTTATGTACTTCACAGATAAAGACTGTAGTTGTCTACTGATGTACTATGTTCTTCATCTGTAAATATGTTGTAAGTAATTGCTATGTAAATTGTTAATCACTATATAATCCAATGTAACTACTGTCTGTTTATTTTAACTGTGGAGCTTTTCTCCCCAGGCCTCCGCTGAAAATGGACCTACGTCCAGTCGGACACTCCCGGTCAACAAATATAAATAAATAAATAAATAAATAACAAGTAAATTGAGTCTGTTTCTAATATTCTGGTCCATTAGTTTGCATTCATTTTATTCTCATATCATGATGTCAGCTACTGGTTGATTGCAATTGTGTAACGAAATAGAGAAGGAGCAGGTTTTGGATGAGGAAACTGATGTGTAAGCCATGTTTAGGCTGTGGGCAAGTAACATTAACCTTAACCCTTTTTGAATCAGCTTTTTCTGCTTCCCTAAAATTCATGATGTGGAAGACAGATTTTTAGAGGCCTTAAATTGACAAAACGGTTTCTGAGTTGTGGGCGCTCATGTATTCTCCATCTTTTTTAGTCTTCTGTAAGCACAGTTCTATTCTCAGAACTAAGCCTTCCTTTATGACAAACATTATAACTCAACTGTCTCAGAATCAATACATCCATCTTTGTGCCTTCTTTCCTAATCCATCTATTTCTTTCTGATACTCCTTCCATTGTAAAAACAAAAAATCTTCAAGGACAGGTGAAAGCTGATTCTTATCAGATCTATGGCTTCTTCTGGAAGGCAATGTATAGGTAGGTCATTGTTAAAGAGATTGGTAGAAACTTTTATTATGATGAGTTCCATTGTACAGCTTGTGACCTGCATGTCAGATGGCTGCAGAACTTGGTCTATATCACTTTGTCAAACAACCTATTTATCGAATACCTCTTCATCAAACTTTATCGAAACTTAATCCATCGAATGCTCGTTTTAGCATATTATTTCCTGGGGAAAAAATTAGTCGGCCGACCTAGTGACCATCACAAAAAAACACAATATTTAAAACCCACCCAGGTGGGAGGGCTATGGCCCCCACAAACACCCCCAACTAAATATACTAATTTTGACATTGCACTACAGTTGGGAAAAGGAACCCGCTGTGGTGGTGCTACGGTAATGTTGTCACCTCACAGT
Source organism: Protopterus annectens (assembly GCF_019279795.1). NCBI lineage: Eukaryota > Metazoa > Chordata > Ceratodontiformes > Protopteridae > Protopterus > Protopterus annectens. The sequence goes on from NC_056728.1 coordinate 951,484,855, forward strand.
AAGATGCTGTCCGGTTCAATTCTCAGCTAGAGCGTCTTCTGCGTGGAGACATGTGTGAATGGGTGTACCTTCATTGAAGGTTGTGCGTCAGGCCTGGCAAGCCGGTACATAAAAATCAACTGCCAATCATTAGCGGACCGGAGTTTCACTGTGGCGACCCCTAACCAGGAAAAGCCGAAAGACACAAACAAACAAACTGTTGTTGGGAAAAGGGCAAACTCCTGATGATGGCCAACTAGTTTTTCTCCCTGGAAACAATTCGCTGAAACAAGCATTCGATGGATTAATTTCTGATGAATAAAGTTCGATGAAGAGGTTTTTGATAAATAGTTTATTCGACAAAGTGATAGAGACCGCTGAAAAACCAGGTGGGAGTGGAGCTAAAAAGCTTTTGATTAGTTCATCATGAAGTTAATTTTCATGAAAATCCATATCTAAAGCAGGCAGGTCAAGGAATATTGTGGAAGACATATAGAATAAGTTTTGGTTGTAAATGATGGTATTAAAGTGAAAAAGGGCAGTAATAGTACAATGATATGGGCCAAAGTTATGTTGAGTGAGGGAGAGAAGGTATGTCTAGGATGGGTGGTGCAGTGGTGTAGCGGTTAATGTTGTCACCTCACAGTAAGAAGTTGTCTGGTTTGATTCTCAGCTGGGGTGCTTCTGTGCGGAGTTTGCATGTTCTCCCTCGTTCACGTGGGTTTCCTCTAGGTACTCCGATTTCCTCCCCAATCCAAAGACATGCATCTGGACTATTTCTCCCCGGGCCTCTGCTGAAAATCGGCTCTGTCCTAGTCGGACTTTTCTGGTCAACAAAATGATAAATAAATGTAAAAATAAATAAATAAATAAATAAATAAATAAATAAGGATGTATTTATGAACTTGAGAATGAATATGTTTTTTGATTTTGACTTTGGGACTTTTGAAAAGGGCTCCATAATGGGACTATTGTTTGAGAGGTCTGAGGAATTTTCTCCTTAGTGGAATGATATGTGACATTTTCCAGAAATTAACAACATATGATTCTTCAGTGGATCCGCTGGTAAGTATAGGGATGGAGAAGGCTATGGTGAAGGCTGTGATTTGTAGATATTCTGATGGTATGTTGGTGTTTGTGGGTATCTTCCTATAAGGGCACTTCAATCTTCTTTTGTGTTGTCTTTCCTAAACTGATGTATTGTGCATGTGTATAGGACTTACATTCCCATACTTGCAGTGTATATCAGTGCAGGAAGTACAACAGAGAAAATAGAATCTCTGTTGATGTTTTTTTGTTTTTTTAAATATTTAAAAAAAATGAGATTTTTCAGTGCAGACATGTAAGGAAAATCAGATATGTTTCCTCTGTTTAATTTTGTAGAACTCACCTAACAGGTTTCCTCTGTTTAATTTTGTAGAACTCACCTAACTTTTCTTATATTTCACTCTGTCCCTCAGCATATGCCAATAGAAAGTCTGGGCATCAGCATAGGCCAGTAGGAAGTCTAGCTGCTCAATGATACTTCAGCAGTTGGCCTTTGCTTTATTTTAAAATGCGCACACTAGTTGGGTTGTCAGTTTGCTCGTTTTAGAATAGCAGTGAGCATTTAATGTGTAATACAGAAATACATCTTTCCATAAATGCTGGTGCTCATTTGCAGTAAGACCGTGATGATATCGCTAAGCCATCACAAAGTATATGTTTATTTACTGTGTACCTAAAGTCTTATGCCTCAGTAATGCCTTCAAAGGATTCTTTCATGTGTTTATCTCAAGGCCTTATCCAAGCTTGCTTTATTGCTGACCATATGTATTCCTTTTCACAGAAACAATGTCACAATATAGAGGATTCTGTTCGGGCCTCCAATCGTAATGTGTATATTATGAGTTTAAGATATGGATGCCAATAAATTGAATCTTGGCATCCATGTCGAGAACACATAAATACACATTACGATCGGGGATCCAATCATAATTCTTTGTACCGTATGGAGACTTATCTGTTCCATGTAGTAATAGTGGCACAGAAGCAAAATAAAGAAAACAAAACATGTTGAGTTGTGCCAGCTCTGAAAGCAGGTAAAGGAGTGTAGAAATCATTGAAGTTGTTAGGAATTCCCTGTCTAAGGGAAACAGGTCGAAGCAAAATACTGGCTGTAATGTAGTCGAAACAAAGTCACTTCATTTTCTGCTGCTGCTATTTACTGGCAGGTGCCATCAGATTTTAGTGTCAGATGCCATGTTAACAGCATTGTTGAGGTTGGGTCAATTGCTAGAGTGCCATTGAGCCAGCATTTTGCTAATGCTCATTGGTGACATAATCATGATGTTCCATGCACCACATAAAGGGTTATGATTAGGTCTTTGATGACAACTACATTATTATCTGTTCGAGACATGGTTGCAAAAAAATTCACCTCAAGAGCGAAGCATGTGTATTGCAAGTGCATGGAATTTTATCTACTCCATGTATTACCAGTTACAAAACAAAAAAAGTGCAGTGTGTTTTACCAGGTTTTAAAGCCAGTAAAGCACTTAGCAGATGCTATAAGTGGAGGACAGAAATCAGGGACTTTTTTGGAATCCTGTTCTAATTTAGTTAAATAAGTTACTTACAGACTGACGTATGTAAAGTTCTGGAGACAAAACAAAATATGTGCCAAGATATTCAGGCGCAATTGAGAGTAAATCAACATCCCTTGCCTGAGAGCTTAAGGGGTGTGTAACAAATGATGTCCTTCCATTTCACTATTGCAAAATTCATTACATTAAGGATCCCCTGCCAAGGGCAGCCTGATGTCTGGTCAGTATACCAAAGCCTTTAGGTTGCTTTAAGGTACACTGTACATCATGCGTATGCTCCTTGCATAGCATAGGGCATAAAAGTGACATCCACATGTACCATCCTTAGAACTTTACCTCCAGTCTGAACCCCATTGCTTGAGTGTTAGTCAGAACATCCTTTCCATTGTTGGTTCACCAAGATATTGCAGATAAGTGCCCCATTTGGGGTTTTTTTTTTACTTATCTTTTTTTATTGTTGTGTGTGGGTTTTCATGTCATACAAGAAGAGTAAATGCCAGCGTGTGAGACAGATTTCCCATAAAGACCACCAAGACGAGTGTCTTTTTTGCTTAGGTACCTCTTGCAACCATATGTCCTATTCCACTTGTCAGGCTGTTGTAACTAAAACTCTTGATAGTAGATCTTCTTTGATGCTTTATGTTAAAAATCAGCATCTTAAGATTTTTGCAAAAGACACGATAGAAGGTATTTCCCACTCCAAGGAACAGACGTCAGTGAAGAAAAAAGGCCAAGAAGCCTATGCCAGAATCTTCTACTGTTCAGCCTCCACTGGACACCTCTTCCAATGTGAGTAAATGCCCAGAGGTTCACACGGCTTTGTTGTTGGATCCCTCTGCCATGACCAGGTTGGAGGCCTGCGGGGATCTGACTTTCAGCACATCCAAGGAGGCTTTGCAGACATCCATTTTGGATACTCAGGGGGAACCACATCTGATTATTTCTGAGGGCCCTAAGGGTGTTCCTCAAATATTAGTTAGAGAGAAAGTCCCTATTACCATCATGGAATGCCATCCTTGGTTAGAGCCTTCCAAATTTTATAAAATGGACATCCTTTTGAAGAAAAAGCAAAAGAATAAACATATTTCTCCTGCTCCTAAGGATCCACAAAGTGAATGGCAGGCCTTCAGTCATGGTTTGTTTAGTGCTTTGATGGCATTGAATTCTCCTTAGGGAGTTTCTGTTCCAGCCTCTCCTATAAATACCCAGGCAATAGGATTCCTCTGAGGAGGAGATGGATTTGGATTAGAGGAAGAAGAATCCACCAGTCCTGTTACTCCCTTTAAAGCGATTTCTTTTGGGGAAACAATTTCCAGAATGATGAAGTTTTTCAAATGGGATTGTGCTCAGGTCTCTGAAGTACATAAAAGATGCTATGAGTTGCTGCAGATGGATTCTGCTAAACCTTCTGCTGTTCCTCCTGTATTGGCTGCCTTGTTGGATGAATTTTCCAATGCTTCTAAGGCTTCAGACTCTCAGACTCCTTCTTCCCAGAAACCTGATAGATTTTATAGTGTGCCTGAGGACTACAAATTTTTGTAAAGGTGTCCTTCAGCTCACCCCTCTGTGGTGTTTGTAGCTTCTGGCAAGCTCTCTCAATTGATTCCTTCTCCCAAGTTTCTGCCTTTTGCTAGAGATATCAGGACCATGGAAAGGCTAGGCAAGAAGGTTTACACCTCTGCTACCTTGGCTTTTAAGACTGTTAGTTATCAGGCCCATACGTCCAGGTACTTGTTGACTCTCCTATCCCAGGGTTGTCAGGTTATTTCTGATCTTCCAAACTCTGAGGGTTAAACTTCTGCTCTTTCCCTGTTAGGGACTTCCTCCCAGGTGGCTCATCATTCCATCAAGTGTAGTTATGATGCAACAGATACATCCTCTAGGGCTGGTGCTTTTGGGTCAGTAATGAGGAGGTATTATTGCTTTGTTTTCAACCTTTGCTTGAGGATATTAAGGCTAAGTTGATGGATGCCCCTCTTGATAATAAACATTTGGTTGGTGAAGCTGCTGTTGATATGTTTAAGTCCCTTCAGGATAAGGGCAAGGCTTTACTGGAACTTAAATATGTGTTTGTTTCTCCTGTGCCTAAATGTCAGAGAAACTACCCCAATAACTCAGCCTGTGTTGACATGCAATCTTGCCCTCCTCCTAAGGGCAAAAAGGGTAGCAAGCATGCTCCTTCTGCTAAGGCTATTCAGACTTCAGTGCCTCAGATATCTCCTTTTTCAGGTAGAACAGGTGCTGTCTGCTATCCTATTCTTCCACTTTCCACTTTCTCTTTGCCTCTCTGTCTCTCTTCCTGTTTGGCTAAAGATTACTCAGGATTTCCGGGTCTTGTCCATTATTCGTCAGGGGTATTTCATGGTCTGGAAATCCCTTCCCCCTTTTATGAGTGTTCCTCAGCCCTCTCAGAGAAAAACTCTTTCTTTCCAGAGGTGCTTCGGGACCTTTTGACTCTGGGTACTATTCAGCAGGTGCCTGTGTTCCAAAGGGGAAGGGGTTTTACTCCAGGAAGTTTCTAGTACACAGAAAAGAGGGTACTTGGAGAAAAATTCTGGACCTCTCTTATTTAAACACTTTTCTGAAGGTGCCCTCCTTTTGAATGTTGTCCCTTCAGACTTTTCCCCCCCTTTTGCTTCCTCATGCTTATATGGCCTCTGAATCTCAAGGATGCGTTATCTCCATATTCCAGTCTGTCCCCATTTCAGGAAGTTTTGATGTTTCTCTGCTGCTTCCTGGCATTTTCAGATCTGTGCTTTGCCCTTTGGCCTTTCGACTGCCCCAAATGTATTCAAAAAATACTTAGCTCCTGTCATGGCTTTTTGCTGGATTCAGGGGATCCAGTTACTTCCTTACTTTGATGACCTCCTGTTTCAGGCATCCTCTCCAGAGATCCTATTGCAAAATATTCATTTTACCATTTCCCTTCTGCAAAGCATGTGGTTCAGAGTAAACTTCAAAAAGTCTTTTCTGACTCCTTTTCATGATCATATTTTTCTGGGTTGCAGGATTCAGACGATGCCTATGCTGGCATCCCTGCCTCCTCCCAAGGCCTTGACACTGATTTCCTTCTTTCAAACTCTTCTTCATCTGGCCTCTATTACAGCCAGGGAGTTTCTCAGAGCTCTGGGATTCATGGCATCCACCATCCCTATGCTCCCTCTGTCCAAACTCCACATGAGAAAGTTTCAGTGGTTTCTGAAGTCAGTTTGGCTTCAGCATGCGCATCCTCTAGAATTTGTAGTTCCTCTTATACCTTGTCTCAAGAAGGAAGTTCACTGGTGGATCCAGCAATCTCTTAAGTCCAGGGTTTACTTTTCATCCCCCCTCTACCCTCTCAGGAGCTGTTAACAGATGCTTCAGATGTGGGAATGGGGAGCAGCTTTTAGTTCCCTAAATATGCAGGGGGCGTGTTCGCCTCTTCCACAGAAAGAGCACATCAGTGTCAAAGAGATGAGAGCTCTTCTTCTGGAACTTCAGGCTTTCCATCCTCTTTTCTACCCTGAACTTCTCAAGGTTTTTACAGACAATACCACAGTGATGTGGTATGTAAACAATTAAGGAGAACAAGATATTATCTTCTTTGCCAGTTTGCACTCCTGGTGTGAGATCTTGCTGTGCAATATCAAGTGACTTTTTAGCCATTTTACATTCCCTAAGGTCAAAACATTGTGACAGACACTCTGAGCAGGTCCTTAACTCAATCCCATGAATGGAACCTTCACAGGGATGTGTTTCTGGACATTGTCCACCAGTGTGGTATTCCTCAGATAGATCTATTTGCCTCCTGAACAGACAACTTCCAATATTTTATGCCAGAGTCCCAGGTTCTCTGGTTTGGAAGGTGGACATCCTATCTTTTTCTTCAAAGGGGATGTTTATTTATGAGTTCCCTCCCCTTCCCCTCATTCCAAATGTCCTTTTCAAAATTCAGAAGGATGCTCCCAAAATCTTGTTGGTGACTCCCCTTTGGCTGAGACAGCACTGATCCTTCTGCTTTTAGCCAAGGACAGTCATCACAAGTTACCTCATAGGATGGACCTACTCACACAGGACACAGGATCTCTCATCCATCCCCACCTGTCCACTCTTCAAATGATACTGTGGGTGATTTTGATTACACATAGACACCTTTTTTATGATGATGCGCTTAGGGTCCTGCAGAAGGCCAGAAAACCCCATAGTAGAAAATCCTATTTATCCAAATGGAAGAGGTCTTCTGTTTGGTGTCTGTCTCGAAATATGTATGCACTTTTTGTGGATACTCCTTTGGTCCTCTCTTATCTGTGTGAATTGCTCAGTGCTAGGTTGGCTTATTCTTCTGTTAAGGCCCACTTATCAGCTATCTCTGCTTGTCTGCCTTTACCTCCTCCTTTAGCTTCTATGTTTGAGGCAATTCCTAAAAGACGTCTTTCATATTAGCCTGTTCCTCCTTCCTGGGAAAATAATTTTGTTTTAGATAAATTGATTTAGGCTCCTTTGGAGCCTGAAGCTTCAGATTCCTTGCATCATTGGTCTTGGAAGACTATACTTTTGTTAGCTCTTGCTTATGCCGGATGGGTGTCTGAACTTCTAGCTCTTACGGCTTGTCCTCCTTTTTTGGTGTTTCCTAAAGACAGGGTGTCCTTGCGTACTCATCCTCCTTTTTTGCCCAAGGTGGTGAATGAGTTTGTTTCATTTATCCACTATTTTCCCTTTTTATGCAATCTGCCAGTGAGAAGGCACTTCACACATCGGATGTGCACAAACAACTCAGATTTTATTTGGATAAGACTAAGACTGCTAGGAAATCTGATCATCTCTTTGTTTCCTTTCATCCCAGGTCCTTAGGCTCAGCTGTATCCAAGCAAACGATTTCTTCTTGGATCTCTAAAGCTATTTATTTTGTTATTCTCTTCATGGTGAGAGCCTTCCTTGTTCTGTTCAGGTTCATTATGCTAGAGCTGTGGCTTCTTCTGATGCTTTTTTCATGGCTTTGGATACTGACTATTCTTGAGGCATTTACCTGGACTTGTATGGATACATTTACCAAGCACTACCAGTTGGATGGAATCTCCAGATCTAGCGCTGGTTTTGCTAGGGCCATCCTTCACAGCTTCCTAGAGTGCTCTGCTGGTCCTACTCCCTCTCTCCTTCCTGAGCTTGGCACGTTCACTAATGTAATGAATTCTGCAAGAGTGAAATGGAAGAACATGGCACAGTTGTGTAAAATCTTACCATATCAGTAGATGCCCTTTTCTTCAGTTTTGCAGTATTCACTTCCTCCCTCCAACCCCTGGTCCATTTCTCTTCTGGATGTACCAATTTCCTTTTCTTTTCCTTGGACTGATGTTTCTACTGTGGCTCTCAGCTCTGAGGATGGTAAGTCCGGACATCACCTTTCTACCCTATACTACGCAAGGAGCATACGTGTGATGTACAGCATACTTTAAAACAACCTAAAGGATTTGCTATACTAGTTGCATGTCTGGTCATCCTTGGCAGGGGATCCCTGATGTTATGAATACTGCAACACTGAAGAGAAGGGCATCTACCATTATGATAAGATTTTATACCACTGTACCTTACACATGTCTGGAAGCATTGTTACAGTCATGTCTTATGCTACAGTAGCACGTAACAGGTTTGTCTTTTTTCAGTCTTTATTGACCTGTGTCTAGTAGGTGAAACGTACGTCATCATATGTACAAATATCATTTCTGTATGATGCAAAGTAAAATGAGAAATGAAAAGTGGGTTACTGTGAAGCATTTGTCTAGGGCATTTCTTAGCTGTTTCACAGATGAATCAGTAAGTGCACAGAATATTTAATGGGAAAATATTCCATCAGACCACATTAGATAGATGCTGTAAGACCATTAAATATCACTTTGTTTGCACAAAAATAGCAGTAGAAAAATTTTAATTTTGTGCAGGACAAAACATGTTCACTGATTCAGATATAAGAAATGAGAGATTGAATTTTGTTACATTTGCAAGTTCAGATTTAATTTCTTCAAACTGTTCTTTGTTACTGTAACCTGTTCCAGTCCCATATTATCTAATATTATCATAATCTATCTTTCTTATGCTCTTTGATTTAGGTGTTTGACTTCAATAATCAAACATCACTGCTTCACTTTTAGGGTATCTTTGACAATATCAGTACTACAAATGCACTTTGACATGTTTGAATTCTAAATGATGCAGTATAGTTCAAACAGAATAAACATTTTGGCAACATGCTTCCTATAGTCATTTTAGTCAAATGTTTCACCTGAGATGCTACTGAAAAGAACTGAAATGACAAAATCCTGATGAAGGATATAAATATGGTGGTCAAGCAGAATGCTGCACATTTTTTGTGTTTTGCGATAATGCTGGACACAAAAAATGCTACATTTAATTTTTCCAAAAGATTAAGAAAGGTGTTTATAATTCTGGACTAAATACATGCATAAGGAGATTGTGTGACTTGCACTTCCTTTCTGATATGTAAATATAATATCTGCAGTCTTCTCCGACCAGAGAAGAAATACCCAGTAAAAAATTACAGAAATGAATCTGTGTGATGTCAGTTCAAAAGAATGCAAAGATGTGTGGAACAGACACATATGTTAGTGCTACACATGGTTGTAATTTTCCAAATGCTCTTGCATATTTTTTTTGCAGCGAATAGCAAGTCACACTAATATTGTGCCAAGTATACACGAGAGCTTGGGCTTACTGTTGTTCAGCCCATCTGACCAGCAGCAATACTTGTATATGCTTTTTTCTTCATAGTGAAAGGTATCTTATAGGAATACCTGGTGTGCTGCCTGCACCACAGCAGGATGATATTGACAGCAGAATGCCTGTCACTGATGACCCCATTACTCTCATACTCATGACACAGCCTTAGGGCAGTGTCAGACAATTACAATGTCTGCTGGCAGGGACCCCTACCCCAAATCCGGTTGATAACTCTGTAGTCAATGATCTAGGCTTACACATTGTTCAAAATGAGAGCATTACATTACTGAGTGTTGGGGGGTACTTTATCTCTTTTCTGTGGACAAACTGAACCTCTGGAGGAAGACACAAACATGTTCCATTACTCACTGTACAAATGGATACTAGAAGACATCTTTCACAGTTAGCTTCAGAGACACACAAAGCCTTGCCTGTCCAGCAGCATCTGTAACCTGATGTAGGTCAGCTCCAGGCTACTGCTACTGAGAGTCAGACAGAGATGGTTAAAGCAATTGCAGGATACATATGAGGAACTTTGCCAGTACATGGGATTGATGGAGGCTATGTGCTCATTTACACACAGTATCCATATCAGCATGGGGAGAAGGTATGAATGCTAATCTACATCTAATAGAACTTTGACCGTCAGTCAGAAGACTGTAGCATAAATGATTAAAATATGTAAGTTTGAATGTAAAATTTGAAATCCTGAACAGAAAGTCCTATTGGTACTGTTCATAATATATATAACTACAGCTATATCTATATCTACTTTTCTAGACTGTTATGGGAGAATAGGTAATTTCCAAGATAGAAATAGCACTTTGGAACAAATTCCTTCCTGACTTTAAGTCTAAATCCCCCCAGGAAGCACCTCAGGGAAGAAATAACTTGCAAATGTTTCAGGAATACTGGTTGAAAAATGCTACACTTCCTGCCATCACATGCATGCTTTTAATGAACCAGTGACTACTACTAAGACAATATATGCTGTATATATTGTTTGCTTCTTACTGCTGATGTTTGTAGAGTGCCTGTGTAACTTCCTATTGAAATAATATTCAATGTGATTTGATTAATAACTGTACATACTGCCTGTCTCTCTGTACACATCTGTAAAATACCTTTCTAACTTTGCTTCAATGTAATATTTGCATTGTATGTATTAATATGTATTTCCATAGGTTGTGGCTGAAAAGAGTCTTGGGACCAGCTTACCTACCTGGTTAAAAAATAAATAAATAAAAATATATTTCTGTGCGTACAGGTGTGTGTGTGTGTGTGTGTGTGTGTGTGTGTGTGTGTGTGTGTGTGTGTGTGTGTGTGTGTAAAAATATAAAACATGGACTTAACTGACGAAATAGACCAAACAAAAATAAATACTTCTTGTTGTTGCAGTGAACCCAAATATTTTCTTTCCCCCAAGGCTGTGCTATCTCAGAGATAAAATTGAACATTAGTACAGGACAGGAAAGGACAGATTATCTCACCGCACAGCTATTGCTGTTTTATTTTTAGCAGTGAGAATATTTTTCCCCCACAGGGTATGTGGGCTTTGATTCAGAATCTATCTGAGATGACAGCTATAACTGGCAGGTTGCAGTGGACTAACCCACCTGCAAAAACACACACATACATACATATATATATATATATATATATATATATATATATATATGTGTGTGTGTGTGTATGTCTATGTATATATATATATATATATATATATATATTTATATTCAGTATTATTTCAAGACATTGCATTTCAGTCTTTGCATGTTTCAAAATTTTTTCAGCCTTGTTTCAGTAATTTCTATTAGTGTTCTGCTTGAGAAATTAAAAATCATGCTTTCTGATATTTTCTGAAAGTATTACTTGCACGTGTGTTCTTGTAACTATCCTCCCCAGTAATGATCCATTTGTCATTTGTTTGTATTAAAGAAAAGGTTGATGATGAGAGCCTAGCTATTTGCAAAAAATAGCTACTATCGTATCATCTGCTCATCTGTCTTTAACCTATAAATGACTACCTTACCAGCCATATATTTACACAACAGTTCACATTGTATCTTGTCTAAGTTTATACCTGTCAGTCAGGTGGTTCCATAGGAAAAAAAAAACATGATCTGGGAGTAATGCAACAGAAATGGGGGAAAAAAATTATATATACCGTATATACTCGCATATAAGCCTACATCGCATATAAGCCGACCCCCTAAAACTGCTTTAAAATGGCCAGTTTTTGCAAAAACCCGCATATAAGCCTTTTGGAATGACACAAAAATGTGTTCTGCTCTTTCCACATTGTTTGCTATAATAATATCTGAACCTCCGCTCATAAGTTGTTCACAACTGATGATTAACGAAGTATATATTTAGAAAAAATTATACATTTTGATATGAATAAAGACGAAAATTCTTTTGTTGTGTTTTATTTATTCACAAAAAACTATCACATTTCTGTTTATAATTTACCGTAGTGTTCTTACAAATAATTAGAAACCTTCAAAATCATTGTCACTATCACCCTCATCGTCAGACTCCCCAAACAGCTTTCTCCATTCCTCTTCTGTGTACTGAACATTGTCATCATCCCACAGTACCTCATCTGCATCCTCTGGTTCTGCATCATCTTCGCTGTCTGAGGCTGTTTCCTGAGTCTCCTCCTGCCACAGGTAGTCATCTTCAGTGCCATCTAATTTGTTGCTGATGCTGCATTTCAGAAATGACTTTTGTACCATTTCTGCAGGAATCTCATCCCATGCTGTCTTCACCCACGACCCAACTGTAGGCAAGGAAGGTCGCTTGAAATTGCCTTTAGCAGTCAACTCAGCTTTGCCTTCTGCCATCCATAGTGTCCACAGGTTTCTCATCTTTGTCTTGAATGGCTTGTTTAGGCTCACATCCAGAGGTTGCAGCATGCCAGTCAAGCCTCCGGGTATGACCGCTTGAGTTGTCTTTTCCTCCTTGAGCTTCCTCTTTACCTTCTCTGTTAGATGGGCCTTGAATTGGTCCCAGACTAGCAGAGAAGGTTTCTTCAACAGGCCTCCGTTTCTCCTCACCCACACTTGATCGAGCCATTTCTTCACTCCTTCTTCATCCATCCATCCTTTTGGGTGTTGATGGATGATCACACCACTGGGGAATTTATCCTTTGGGGGAGTCTTTCTCTTGAATATTACTATTGGAGGTAATTTCCCATCTGCAGTACAGGCCAATACCACGGTGAAATGAGTCTTCTCATGCCCAGTCGTCTTGATCAGCACAGTTTTTTCACCCTTTTTGTTGAGTGTAACTGTGCTGGGCATGTCAAAGCACATGGGTGTCTCATCCATGTTGCCAATTCTGCAGAAAGGGAAGTCACCAGCCTTTCTTTGATCAATAACATACTTTTGAAAATCCAAAAGTTTATGTTCATATTGTGATGGCAATTTTTGTGCAATTTTCGTTCTCTGTCTCAAACTTATAGAGTGTCTGTTCAGAAAACGTGTACACCAACCTGTGGAAGCAGTGAACCCTTCATATTTCTTGGCTTGTGCAATCTTGAGGGCTTGCAAACGAACACTTAGCCGAGACACTCCATATCCATTTTGTCTCTGGGCTTCAAACCACTCGAAGATCTCCTTCTCCATTTCTGGATACTGTCCATGTTTTGGTCCCCTGTTTGCACGTTTGTCCTTAGGTGCAATATCCAGTGATGTATCCTTTTTCCATCGTCTGACATTGCTTTCATCTACACCAAACTTTCTTGCTGCCTCCAGGTTGCTTGTTTCTTCAGCGGCCTTTATCACTTTTAGCTTGAAGTCAGCAGTATGGGACATACGTTTTCTTTTTTCTACAGGCATGGTGTATTGCACAAATAATTTTACAACTAAAATTATCAAAGTTCAGCACACTTTGCTACTCCCCTATAAGCCACGCGACCCTCGTCCCCCTTCCCACATGCTGCGCTGCCTACCAACTGGCTACCTCTGTTTTCCCTCTTCGTGCCTATGCATGTGTACAAAAGCTTTCAAGCTTTGTGTGCACACCAGTGGCAATCCGTAACCAAGGCTGGGGCTAGCGGTGACGCCAAGGTGATCGGTAGATAATGTGATTTAAGGGGATTCCTTTATGACTGCCTTTGTTTGAGCATGTTATTTCTAAGAAATCAGACCGTGTACTGATGACGTCGGCTTCACCACTAGCTTTAGCTTGGTTACGGCTCGCCACTGGTGCAATCATTTTGTTTTATGCGCATATAAGCTGACCCCCTGATTTCAGTATTGTATTTTATAGTTCTAAATTCGGCTTATATGCGAGCATATATGGTAGCTGAGAAAGTCGTCAAACTATAATGCAGATATCTGTAAAGTAATTGAGGTGGACTTATCTAGAGCGGTGCTACCAGGATGTCGATAAAGCAGTAGAAACCTTAATGCATTTGGGTGCAAATGTTTGTTATAGAGATTTATGTGTGTTGGTCCTGAAAACCCTCTCTTTGTTTTGTCTGGATTAAAATCTCATGTTCTGAAGAAAAAATTCTTAATATCAGAAGAGGTATGGATATTAAAAAGTTCTGTTATCAACTAAACAAACTGTTTATATATGAACTCACAATGCTGATAAACATAATGGTTAAACACTGGAGTTAACTGGAGATACCTAATTGTTGTTTTGTAACTATTTTCACTGTTTTATTGATACTATGTTCTTAATGTTGCCTTTATCATCTTGCTTTTTATCTATATTTGCTATCCTTGTAAGGCAATACTGCTAGAGTGCTAGGAAGTTTTATTAATAACGTTTATTTCTGTTTTCCAGAATCACAGTTTTATTTCTTTACATGTTGGTGGTTTTGATTAAATGCTGCTGTTATTGTCACAACTTGCCAAACTTTGTATTTGTAATGCTATATTACAGTTAAGAGCCCAGCCACTGTGAGTTTGTAGCAAGTGGTACTCAAGGTCACATAGATCCCCTTGTACAGTACTTTTTTAGCAGACCATGGTAACATGTAGGTTAGTCAGTGTTTCAGAAGAAGTAAGTACTTAGTTATCCTCATTCCTCTGATGGGATTTGGGGAAGTATTTCTTAAAGCAGTCTGTTCTCCGATTGATGAAAATGACCATTCCTCACCATGAGGACAAAAACAGTCAGTGAGTATGAACTGATGCCTACTTTAGCTCTTGCAGTAAATACGTTATGTTGATGACTATATTTAAATGCAAAGTATGCAAAACTGCAAGCATGTCTTTGGAGAAGCTGAAAATGGAGTCCCTCCTAAAAGTGACAGGGTGGGGAAGCAGCCAGCATGAAAATCTTGGGTAATTTAAGATGACAATTGACTGACGCAGTTCTGGTTTCGATATGAGGTACCTGTCTGTTCTATGTCTGCATAAAGAAGTAAGAAATACACATTGGGGGAATAAAGATTGCTATATCGCTACTATAAGTTGCTTTGAGTATCTTTCCCCCTTAATTTGTTTATGTTTTTCGGCTTTTCCCGGTTAGGGGTCGCCACAGCGGAACTCTGGTCTGCTAATGATTGGCAGTAGAGTTTTATGTGCTGAATGGTGAGAATAGATGCTGACATTGTGCATTGTGTAAAGGGGAGGAGGGTAGCACACAGGTACCTGTATGTAGTAACCTTTTTGATGTCATTGCCATCTGATCTCAGCAATACCTTGAAGCAGAACATGGACTTCTTCTCTAAACATACTGTTGAACTTTATTAGTGTTTATCATTGCACTATTTGCCAGTTCCTGAAAACAAGGTCATTGGTCTGGAGTGCAGATCAGTCGGATTAATTCTACACAGTAAAATCCATATCTTCCATATGCTGTGCCCCTGACAAGTGCTTTAACAAAGATACTGCAATGAATTATATCAATGTCAGCTTTTAAAATAATCTAGTCATCCTATTTGCTGCTGCAAGATTATAGACAGTAGTTCCCAGAATCTCAAAACCATTTGGTGAAACACATTCAGACAACATCTGAAAATGGAAAGTGGCCTCAGCTTAAGATGATTTTCCTACATTATTCCCAACAACATTGAATGAATGGGAAGTCAGAGGCCTTCATCACAAACATAAATAGTGTCTCTATTTTAGCATTCATATCAATAACTGAAAATTAACATTGTACTTGCATCCTTTGGGTGTCATGGTTTTGTACAGGAGGTGAATCATGTTTTTGACTTTGTTTGTTAGCTTTGTTTATCACTACCAGCCTTTGCTTTCATTGCAGTCTAAGACTAATTACTAGAATGTTATTGTGCTTCTCAGTGAAGTGTCTTAGAGTTTGACATTTAATTGTGCAGGCATGAGTCTAGTATTTGTATTTTATTATAATGATTAATTTCTTCTATGTAACATTTCATAGTCATGTCATGTAACAAACTCTGTATGAGTCTAACCTTGCCTAAAGTAATGCATTTCATTGTAAGTGAACACTTTTATAGACTGTGCTACATACTGACATATGGTGCGTTGATAAGATGTTAACATTCTACTAAGTCATGAGAACAATGCACTTAGTTTGTGTATTTTCTGTATCTATATAATAACTAATAATATAATAACATTTCAGATATACCTGACATTCCTCTGAATGTAATTTATAGCTGAGGTGCAAATGCATGTAGTAACATTTTGTTAGTAGCAGGAAATAATATAATATGGCTTTATATATTGTACCCATCAAATGACTGAATACTGTGTCAAAAGCCATAGTTCAATATTTAAAGCAAGCTGATTGTTTAAAAATGTTTAGTTATTTGATATTTCTGTGTAGTGATGTAAGGTCGTGAAACAGTACAGACTGTTTAAAGTTCTGTGCCAAGCTGTGACTGAATAACCACGATTCAAAAGTCTTACTCAAAAAGGAAAAGCTTTCATGTTTAATATCTTTCCACTGAATAATATTTAAGTCACATAATATCATCTTGTAACACTGAATGTAACTATTGCCATGTATATAAAGTAAAATCCCAGGCTGTGAATTTATGGAAATGTGTTATGTGGGCAGTTCTCTGTGTATTATAAACAGGTGGTAGAAAGAAAGGCATAAGATAACATGTCAGTAGAAACCTGGACATAATTTCTGAGAATTTTTGTGATATAAAATGCTAGCAGCTAAAGACTGAGACTTGTGCTTACATTGAAACACTAGGTCTGAGGCACAGTGCTGGCATGTTTTACCCTCAAGTAGGTAGTCTGCCTTTTGTCCTCCAACTGTGACCACCTTTTGTGTAGTATTATGTAGTAGCCAGTATTCTCTGTTCTTACATCCTGCATGGTAGTCTGTATTAATTAAGTCATGCTTACATCTCATCTGACTTTAGTTAACTTTCTTGTAGACATACCATCATGCCAAATATAATCCTAATATAATTTTTATAAATGCTGATACCTATTTTATTTAAACTACAATTCACCATCTAGAAATGACATAGACACATTATCAAGTCATGACCAACGCTGATGCATGCTCACTGAACTTCATCAAGAATTATTGATGCATAATTCAACGTTATGTCAGGGACAAGTGTTTTACTTAACAAATGCTTCTTTAATTGTCATGATGACTTCTGATACATGATCTGGATCTGAACTTCCTTTTTCATTTCTCTTTATATGGGATGATCATTTTATGTATTCAGTTTGTAAAAGACACTGAATTGTGTCACAGTATGTACTTACATACAAAATATGGGAGGCCAACCTCAGAGCACACACTTCTGCTCCTCAGGTGCTTGCATTGACACACTGACTTACTGATAAATGGGATCATGCAGTGACACACCGACTTACTGCTGGATGAGATTATGCAGTGAAGTACTGACTTACTGATGGATGAGATCATGCAGTGATGTACTGACTTACTGATGGATGAGATCATGCAGAGATGTACTGACTTACTGATGGATAAGATCATACAGTGATATACTGACTTACTGATGGATGAGATCATGCAGTGACATACCAAGTTACTGGTGGATGGGAGCATGCAGTGACACACCGGCTTACTGATGGATGGGATCATGCAGTGACACACTGACTTACTGATAAATGGGATACAGTGACACACCAACTTACTGATAGGATCATGCATTGATATACTGACTTACTGGTGGATGGGAGCATGCATCGTGCAGTGATGTACTGACTTACTGATGGGGGGAGGTCATGCAGGGACATACTGACTTATTTATGGATGAGATCATGCAGTGATGTACTGACTTTACTGATGGATGGGATCGTGCAGTGACATACTGACTTACTGATGGATGGGATCGTGCAGTGACATACTGACTTACTGATGGATGGGATCGTGCAGTGACGTGCTGACTTACTGATGGATGGGATCATGCAGTGACGTGCTGACTTATTGATGGATGGGATCATGCAGTGACATACTAACTTACTGATGGATGGGATCATGCAGTGATATACCGACTTACTGATGGATGGGATCTTACAGTGACATATTGACTTACTAATGGATGGGATCATGCAGTGATGTACTGACTTGCTGATGGATGGGGTGCCTGCATTACTGTTTCTTCACAGTGATTTCTGAAACTAGTTTTACTGCCTTAAGTCCCAGGCCCAGGGGTACAGTCCTGACTTCCAGTCATCATTCTTTGGAGTCTTTACATTCTACTGAGTTTTGCACAGGTTTTCTCTGGGCAGAACATTTTAGTGCCACATCCCCATTTGATGGATGCTAACACTGTCCTTGTGTTGGCGGACTACATCTAGGCTGAATAATGATTAGAGGTATAAGTTAATTTTCAGGTTAACAAAATATTGAAAAAATGAGGTCTGGAGAAGTTCCACTATTTTTTTAATTTTTTATTTTTTGTCTTGAATTGTGTTGAGAGTGGTGGAGCTGTACACGTTCTTTGATTTTGTTTCTAGCCAGGGTGCCTTCATGGTGGAATGGGTGTATCTTTTCTCCCTTAGTACATCAGTATTCAATTCAGCATCTGGTTTCTTTCCACATCCCAAAGATATGGGGGCAAGTAAGCTGGTGATAATTTCCCCATAGGTCTCTGTGCATACTCACCTCAACCAAAAGGTTGTTCAGTAAAAGAAGCAAATAAACAAAATCCACTGGATGACTTTATAAATACAGGAAAAATTTATCCTTTATGTATCCATCTCTCAACACAGCTTTTTTGTGATTAAAAATCACTGCAAACAGTTATTGAAATATACTTCCATTATGTCATCCGCTATTGTGTTTCCACCAGACACAAGTCACACTTAATTAAATTAAACAGTCTGGTACCAATAAAAAAAACTTTAATTTAGAGACGTGCACACATAATAGATGTTTCACTCCAATTCTTGTAGAAATACAAATTCTGCATGATAATATCCCTTTTGAAAATCATAATGCAATGTAATTCCCCAGAAAGCTACAGCATTGTCTCTTTCCTGCTTCACTAATTTATTTGCATCACACATTATGAATACATTTGATCTTAATTTCATAAAGTGTTTTCCTTATGCTGTCTATTAGTTTGCATTCAGTTATGCCAATTTAAAATGACCTGCAACAATAATTTACCAAATAAATGAAATGTATTATACGTAAAAATGTGAACAATTAACCAGACCTCCTGTTTTAAACTACACAAAAATATGACATCTCATTTTATAACAGCACCATTCATATTTCCATATTTATAAGTCCCATTATAACTGTGTGTGTGTGTGTGTGTGTGTGTGTGTGTGTGTGTTGATTTTTCACTTTTTTAATAAATTTGTCAATGTAGTTTTGCTCTTAAAGCAAATACATTAAGATGTCATGTCACCACTTTTTTGGTGATACTCACATGACTTGAAATATGTTAATATGTGGCCAATCATTGCTGTATAAAAGTGTACACAAAACTTTGATGATCATGACCATTTCATTTTGATCCGTAAACACTTAAGGAGCTGCTGTTCTATTGGTGATAGATAGCAGACTTCTGTGTGATGTTCTAAGGGTACCTTCCCAGCTAAATATAGGCACCGTCTCTCTGGCATGTATACAAATAATGAATTATCTGCAGGATTTCTACTAAATCTCAAAACATATCCTCTCAGAATGCTGACTCTGACATGCACTGCATGATAACTTGAATAGGGTAATAATTAATTCTTTTCACATCCAGAAAAACAAAATGACCACTTCAGTATAGTTCGATGAAAACTTAAATAATGGATTAAATGCATCATCATTATTATTAATGTATTCAAGGAATGACTGCTAGAGTTCTTCTTTACCTTCCTATAAGAAAAAAAAAGACAACACAGATAAATCATTTAAAAATCTTGACTTGTTTAATCAATTGAGAAGAAACAACATATTCCTCCTCTCTTTCAGCTTATTATTGGCATATAAGGGATCTGGGCTGGCTCTCATTGCTATATCAATGCTAATGGATAATATAGTGTGTTTTTAGGCACTAACTCAGATAATAGGTAATAGTCACCTTTTTGACTTTTGCTTTCACTCAGTAACCTTTCAGCTGTAATGGATTTCATTGTCGGTTTGCTATTTCAGCACTAGAGGATTTGGCTTGTATCTCTATGTATGTCGTGTGATGGACCGGTGTCCTATCAAGGATTGTTTTCTGTATTCGTCCCACTTTTTATCATGACTACTGTAAACATCTACATCCCTGAAATAGATCACCTGAGTATAAAACAAATGGATGGATGAAAGGAACAATGGAAGGAGGGATAGTACAGAGAAAAAATAATGAAGGCTTCAAACAAGATAAAATCTTCAAATCACTCTAGTGGATGCACTCAGAAAATACCTTCACTCAACTGACTTCAGTAACCTCAAACACAACACAGGCTGTACCCACTAAAAACATGCATCTAAAAGTCACACTGACACATTTCAAAAGCCCATAATGCAAACCTCCACACATTCCAAGGTCATAGGTGACTCTATAGTGAAACTCACTGATGCACCACTCATTAGGCTGTACAAGGAGAGAGTCATGGTCAGTTTCCAATCAGGTGACAGGATTCACCACATCATACACTCACTCAGGTCCTTGCAAGTAGTCATTTGGCAAAGTAAATGAGTTGGGATGTACCTCCCTGGACCGTATGAAAAGAGATGTGATAGAGACTCAGAATATGTGTTTGAGACAGGTATGAACCCATTTCCTTGAGCAGCCCTGAACCATCAACAAGAATGATGTTGCAGCATAGAGAAGCAGTTATTGACTTCAATGACTGGCTTAGCTTCTGGACAATATATATATATATATATATATATATATATATATATATATATATATATATATATATATTTATGTGTGTGTGTGTGTGTGTGTGTGTGTAGAAATAGAAGGGTGGACTTATAGTTTCTTATTTCATAGTTTAGTACTAAGCTATCTGCCCTGGGGCATTTATAAGCCTAGCCATAGTGATGTGGCTTTCACCACCCCATGTAATGGTACAAAAGTGTACAGAATAGATTTAGAATACTGTGCCTCTGTGTAGTAGTGACACAGTGAAGACCCCCTTACATAATAGAATTAGTTTACTATGCCTCTGTCTAGTAGTGACACAGAGATGATCCCTGGGGTAAACCTATGATCTCCCATCCACTCGTCAAGATTTCTCTTGAAGAGAGTCAGTGAGGGGCTCTGCCTAACATGAACTGGGATTCTGTTCCAGAGTATGGGAAGCCTCTGAGTTATGAATCTGTCCCTCCAGCATGTCCTATTCATATTTGTACTGAGGTTTAAATCTTTAGCTCTCATGGTTCTGATGGATTTGGATTTTTTGAGGTGGAGCATGTCCATCAATTCCTGATTGGTCATGGCCTTGTACGTCAGGCACAGATCACCTCTGAGTAGGCAGTATGCTACTGAATAGAGTTGGAGTTTCATTAGTCTGGCAGCATATGACATATGTTGGAGACCCTTGATCCTCTTGGTGAGGTACTTTTGGGGTCTCTCTAGCTGTTGCAAGTGCCGGGTGAGGTACATACCAAATGGGGCATTGTACTCAATCATGGGCCTGATAAGGGAGGAGTATAGGGGTACAATGACCTCCTTTGATCTGGATGTGAATCCCTTCATGATAAGGTGGGCAAGGTAGAAAGTCTTTCTAACCACTTTGGCAACGTGGGTGTCAAATGAGAGGTCACTATCGACTTGGGTCCCCAGGTCTCTGATTACTTTTCCATACTCAGTGGGTTACTGTCGATGTGATAATTTGTGGGTACTTTGTTTTTCCCAAAGGGATGACTATACATTTTGGCATTTAGTTTAAGGCCATGACTCCGGCACCAGTTGTCCGTTTCAGTGAGGCCTTTCTGTAGGATGTATGTGTCAGCTGGTGTATCGACTATGGTGCCTAGTTTGCAGTCATCTGCAAACTTTGTCAGCCACAACCCTCCCATGTTTGCTTTCACATCTGAGAAATAAATGCCGAACAAGAGGGGTCCCAGGACAGAGCCCTGTGGGACACCACTTGTGACTGGCTTTGAGTCTGACATGGCTCCAGCGATTTTGACTTTATGGGTTCTATCCTTTAGCCAGTTTGCAACCCATCTTGTGACATATGGATTTACATTTAAGCTGTTGAGCTTGTCTATGATGCCAGAGTGGGGTATTGTGTCGAAAGCTTTAGCCAAGTCCAGGTAGGCTGTATGGACTGCCTTGCCCTCGTCAATGGCTCTAGTGACTGTTTCGAAAAAGTCAACCAGGTTCAAAAGGCAGGATCTGCCCTTTACAAAGCCGAACTGGGTGGGATCAAGTGTCTGTAAGTCCCCAATGTCTCTGTTTATGAGTTCTATAATGATTCTTTCCATAGCTTTGCAGACCAGGCTGGTTAAGCTTATGGGGCGGTAGTTACCAGGGTCTGTAGAGGTGCCTCCTTTGTGGAGTGGGACTACTGTTGATGTACGCCAGTATTCAGGTACATATCCTGTAGTAAGGCTAAGGTTAAATAGCATTTTTATGTGCGGGTTTAGCTCCTCTTGGAGTTCACATAGCACGCAACCTGGGATATCGTCAGGTCCCATTGATGCTGTGTTTTTAGGTTTGCTGAGGGCGGTTCTCACCTGGACATCTGAGATGACAGGGAGGTTACATTCAGCTGGGATAAGTATTTCTTCTTTTGGGGGTGAGGGAGGGGAGAAATTTGCACTGAACCTGTCTGCCAGAATGTTGGCAATATCTGTGGGTTCAGTGTATTTTTTGTCATTGTGAACTAACTCTGAACATATCTGAAGGTTTCCGCCCAGGTTTCTAACATAGCAGAAGAAGGCCTTGTGGTTATCTTTAGTGTCCATAGCGATTTTTCTCTCAAAGTTGGCCTTGGATGTTTTTATGAGAGAACGTAGCTTTCTACTAGTGCTGGTCAGAGATGCCTTCTCTTTATGGGATTTTGCTCAGTCATGCAGTAGCTTCCTTCTTTTGTTATACAATTTGTTTATGGCTGGGGTCCACCAGACAGGACACCTGCCCTTGGTGGAGAGGGTCTTGGTTTTATTTGGGATTGCATGATCCATGCATTCTTGGAGATGTCCGTAGAAAGCATTTGTGAAGGATTCTGCATTGTGGGATGTGGTTTCCACTGGCCCAGTGGGCTTAAAGGATACCATCTCAGTTTTAAGAAGTGTAAAGTCAGCTTTTGAGAAGTTTTTCACTGTAGTCTTTTGTGTTGGGGGTGGAGGTGGGATATCTATATCCAGGGTGATTAGTTTGTGGTCAGATCTCACTAGTGAGAGGTATACTTCCGGTGTGGAGCACTTTGTTCCCATGTTTGTGATGATCAGGTCTAGTATATTATCTCCCCTTGTGGGAGAGGTGACTAGCTGTTCCATTGCATTTGAATTTATGAATTCCAGGAACCGTTGGGCTAGATTGTTTGGGCTAGAATAATGCATCCAGTCTATGTTAGGGTAGTCTCCCAATATGATGGTGTTTGGTGAGACATTCATATCCTCCAATGTCTTCAGGAAGGCTGAATGGGGTTCCTGAGACTGGGAGGGTGGTCTGTAACATGCTACCAGTTGTATAGCAGTTTTGCCTACGGTTAGTTGCACCTGGATGGTCTCTGATGCTTCATGTGTTGCCACTAACCTGGAGGTGTGGGTGTCCTTGATGAATATGGACCCTCCCCCTCCCTTTTTGGTTTGGCCCGAGTTTTGGGGCCGAAAAGCATGATACAAGGTATAGCCTGGTAGCACTGGGGTGCTCTCAGGAGCCTTGAACCAGGTTTCAGTTACTGCACAGACATCAATGTTCTCCATACTGAGGAGTGCTTCGAGAGCCTGCATCTTGAGATTTAGACTTCTGGCATTGAGCAGCATTACCCTTAATTTTTTTCCGTTTTTGTTTTCTAAGGAGGTGGGTTTGTCTTTTGAGCCTTGCCTAAAAAAGGCACTATGGGGGTGGCAAGAGCCCCAATATCCGGAAGCCCAGTGGTGACAGATGCAAGCCGTCCCTCATGAAGCAGCGTGGCTTGTCCAGCATGTCATACCAAGCAGACAGACATTGGATCCCCCTAGAATGACACCAGTATTTGAGCCAGTTATTAAAGCTGATCATCTTGTCTTTGTATTGTGACATCATTCTTGGTGAGGGCAAGATACTGCTCAGGGTCAGGGTCATACCAGCCTGGGCTACATAATCAGAGAGCTCCTCTATGTTTCTTTTCATGTAGTCCAGGGAGGTACGTCTCAGGTCATTCACGCCGGCATGGACAATGACGGAGTCATATTTGTACTTGCTTTGGAGTGACCTGAGTGTGTGTGTTATGTGGCAGATCCTAGCTCCCGATAGGCAGCTCACAGTTACCCTCTCCTTGTTCAGCCTGGTAAGCCGAACGTCAGTGTGTCTGACTATAGAGTCACCTATTACTAGTGTATCAGGCATGGTGTTTGGCCTTAAGGGCTGTGATTGTTTGACACACTGATTTATTGAAGTATGTGTTGCATGTGTTATGTGTTTAGGTGGTGGATTTTTGGGTGTCTGCTTTGGGAGCCTCTGTGTTTTTTGTTAAGTTTTTTGTTAGAGCCTCCGAGTATGTCTTTGTGTTATTATGTGATTGGTTTGCAGTTGTGGTAGGTCTATGTGGGACTGGGTTTGGTGTGTGTGTGTGGTGTCCTTCTCCTCCTGTCTGGTCTTGCCAGTCCTGAGTTGAGAGAGTTCAGCCTCCAGTTTGGCTATATAGTTGCATCTCTCACATGTATTTGTGTTTGTTGGGAGGAGGAGAGGGTTGTCTGTGTACATGAGACAATTGTAGCATTGTCTCAAGATTCCCAGATTAACCAGCTGAACCAGAGAGGATGCTAGTAATCTACCACTCGACATGCTAGAATATTATAAGGGAGTGCTGTGCCTTTAAGGGAAGTGGGTACTCACAGGGGTGGTAGGCGGATGTAGTGCTTACTTAGAAGAGAGGTTTTTGAGAACAAGTTCTAGGCTTATAATAAAGCGAGTAGACTGATTATTATAAGAGTAGAGCTTTCTTAAGGGAAAATTTGAAGAGCAGACTTGGCGGAGCAAGAAAAAGTTTAACCTTGTTTAACCGGCACTGCGCTATGCGCACAAATGCGCAAAGCCATGCAAAAGCGGATTTTAAACAGGGAACTTCAAAAGAGCTAGAAATAGTCCAAAACAACCAATTACTACAAGCTCTTGTGCTAAGGTCACTCCTTCAGGGACAGATAGGCTGCTCAAGGCTCCCCACTCACACTGGTGAGCAAAGAAACTTCCTTCTATCCAAGTAAGGCAATGGACAACACAGGAACTACACCACAGCCCAGAATACAGCAAAGCCTGTATACTGGTCTAAACTAGTTGAGGAGAGGCGGGAAAACAAGGATTTTTTTGGGGGGTGGTTTGTTTTTGAGATAGAAAGCACACAGAAATGCAGGAAACAGTAATAAATCAATTACACAGGCTAGCTCACTTTAGTGGGCAGCCTCAACAGTTAAATTTAACAAACAACTTTCATCCAATTTTCGACTAAATGAAACTTTAAGTGCAGACAAACAGTTAAAAAACAGTTTAAGCTTGTTCAAAGTAATCAAGAGAAGGTATTTTAGGTAAAAAACAGCAAAAAATACTTAAATCAGGAAAGTAGTCACTTTTCTCAGTTCTCTGCTGCTAGGACCACTCTGCAGGACCACGAGGAGCTGTTTCTGAGTAGTATAGCCAGAAAAAACGCTCAGAGGTGGATTTTAAACAGGGAACTTCAAAAGAGCTAGAAATGGTCCAAAACAACCAATTACTACAAGCTCTTGTGCTGAGGTCACTCCTTCAGGGACAGATAGGCTGCTCAAGGCTCCCCACTCCCACTGGTGAGCAAAGAAACTTCCTTCTATCCAAGTAAGGCAATGGACAACACAGGAACTACACCACAGCCCAGAATACAGCAAAGCCTGTATACTGGTCTAAACTAGTCGAGGAGAGGTGGGAAAACAAGGATATTTTTTTGTTTTTGAGATAGAAAGTACACAGAAATGCAGGAAACAGTAATAATGAATGAAATGCCCAAATGCTGATGTCAATAAGTTTACCACAAAAGGTTAAGAACACAAATGTAAACTGTCCTCTATGCATAAGGAAGGAAAATCCTTTATGCATGCAAATTAAAAGATAAAAAAAAAAAAAAGGAAAATTTTTTGCAGGGGAACCAGCCCATCTGCACCACCCACGTGAATGATTGTGCCCACAAAGCCTCCGGCTAATTATGTATACTAACTCCGAGCTTGCACAATCCCCAGAGAATGGGCTTATTCCCCAATTCCAAAGACTATTGAGCTTGTACACCAGTCTCTAGTAGATCCTCTACTTTGGTGATCAAAGTTTGTTGACCAAACAGATGTCGAATTTCAGGAGTATCACATTAAATGAAGGAGCTAAAGGTGGTGGTTTCTCTATATTCTTAAAAAAACATTCACCTCCAGATTGATTAGAAAAGATGATGAGCTGGAACTTCTTCATATCCAATATACAATTAGCAGTGCCCCTTATAATATTATAGCCAATTATAGAACCAATTAGCAGTGCCCCTTATAATATTATAGCCAATTATAGAACCAATTAACAGTGCCCCTTATAATATTATAGCCAATTATAGAACCAATTAGCAGTGCCCCTTATAATATTATAGCCAATTATAGAACCAATTAGCAGTGCCCCTTATAATATTATAGCCAATTATAGAACCAATTAGCAGTGCCCCTTATAATATTATAGCCAATTATAGAACCAATTAGCAGTGCCCCTTATATTATAGCCAATTATAGAACCAATTAGCAGTGCCCCTTATAATATTATAGCCAATTATAGAACCAATTAGCAGTGCCCCTTATAATATTATAGGCAGTTATAGAACCAATTAGCGGTACCCCTTATAATATTATAGCCAGTTATAGAACCAATTAGCGGTGCCCCTTATAATATTATAGCCAGTTATAGAACCAATTAGCAGTGCCCCTTATAATATTATAGCCAGTTATAGAACCAATTAGCAGTGCCCCTTATAATATTATAGCCAATTATAGAACCAATTAGCAGTGCCCCTTATAATATTATAGCCAATTATAGAACCAATTAGCAGTGCCCCTTATAATATTACAGCCAATTATAGAACCAATTAGCAGTGCCCCTTATAATATTATAGCCAATTATAGAACCAATTAGCAGTGCCCCTTATAATATTATAGCCAATTATAGAACCAATTAGCAGTGCCGCTTATAATATTATAGCCAATTATAGAACCAATTGGCAGTGCCCCTTATAATATTATAGCCAATTATAGAACCAATTAGCAGTGCCCCTTATAATATTATAGCCAATTATAGAACCAATTGGCAGTGCCCCTTATAATATTATAGCCAATTATAGAACCAATTAGCAGTACCCCTTATAATATTATAGCCAATTATAAAACCTCCTCCCTCTATGTCCTTCTCAGCCTATATGTAACCAGTGTAGAGTCCCTATACAGTAAGCCAAACTCCTTTTTCCTATGAAACTTCAGCTATGCCTACATTAATTGGAAGACTATTGTATCCCTGAACATGCATGCCCAGCAATTTTTAGACTTCCTCAATGCAAATGCCAGGTAGTCTGCATCATAACCAGGGGCAATAATGTCTGTGATACTGTCATTAGAACTGGACAGTTTTTCTCCCTAGCAATTGTTGTTTCCTGTCTGTTCAAATCAGACCACAAATCAGTCACACTCAACTTAAGAGTGAAGCTGGCAGCATCTTCTAATACCTTAATCTTCAGACTATGCAAGTACTGATCTGCTTGAGTGATTACTTTGTTAAATTCAAAAGTCCCTTCTATCTCGACAACCTCACTACTTATGCAGAAACCTGTTCTGCCAAATTCTACTCATGTAAATAGCTGGATAGATGCATCAGTTCCCCTCAGAAGTAAATATAACACCAAATTTAGAATTAAACTTTTGTGGTGGAACCCTAATATAAACTGACTGTATAATAAAACCAAATAATACTTGCATTCAAAAATAAGTGTCTGTCAAGATACCAATAACACTGTTATTAAACTAAACAAGGAACTCAAGGCCCTGATCAAACCATCAGAGACAGATTATGAGGTAAAAACAGCCACCGAGGTGGAGAATGACCCCAGAGTTGTCTTTAACTATGTAAGAAATCTCAAAAACATTACCCGCCACTGCTTAGAACTAATAATAAAGGATTTCACTACTTGGACCCAGGGGAAGTAGTCAATCTACTAGCAGACACATCTAGTTCAAACTTCAACCCCCTTCTCCTTATCTGTATTCCCAGATCACAGACCTGCATCTACACCCCCTTTCAGATCTCCCCCAATCAAGTTCTCAAGCTTTTATCCAAGGCCAATGACATTACTACAATAGAGCCAGGTAATATATCTGGCTGCCTACTGGCCAACCTAAAACATGACTTGTCATACCCACTACACAGGATATTCAGCATCAGTCTCCAAACATGCTTTCTGTTGAATGAATACAGGACAGCAACAGTCAACCCTCATTCAAGATTGGGATACCAATGGACCTGAGTACTTATAGATGCATAAACCAGAGCAATCATTATGGAACTGATAAATAAAGACATAGATAACCTACAAACTCTTAACCCAAACCAGTTCAGATTTTTCAAAGGGCAGATCCTGCCAATTTAATCTGACCAACGTTTTCAAGAACATTACTAAAATAATGTATGAGGACAAATCAGCACACACTGCATATGTAGACCTTACAAAGACATTTCATACCATCACACATGCAGGTATTGTAGATAAACTCTCCCAGCTAATTTTTAATCATTTCATAACTGTTTGGATAACAAATTGGTTCGTAAATAGGACCCAAGAAATTAGAGTGGTTGGCTGTACCTCCTCAGAGTGGTGAATTATTGGGTCACTCATCTTTGGCATTTACTTCCCTGAGGTCGAAGCAAAACATAAGGGTTTTTGACTGACTAACTTTGCAGGAAGCAAAGGATAAGGGTTTATGGCTGACCAAGTTGGCTTGTGACTGTAAACTTGGTGCCATCTTAAACTCCACAGAGGATACCATAATCCTCTAAGATTTCCAAAACAAATATCTGGTAGCTGGAATCAAAACCATGAACTACCCCTGAAAGTTGATCCTGTAGTCAAGGATCTGGGGCAATGTTCCAACGTATCCTAGTTCTTGCTCACCTCTGGGTTATTTGTATGCAAAATATAAGGGCTAAAAACTACCATGGGAATGTAAGACTAGGCTTCTTAAAATCATCATAGATCAATAGCCTAGTAAGTACTTGTGAACCTTTGACCTTATTTCAGTATCATTAAAGTTCTTGCATACATATGTATATAGAGCCATTTCAGGCAGAGGCAATAATGCTTTTCTTGCCTTCCAATAAACCAAACTAATCATGCCTTTAAGTATCCAAGTTGTGCTTAAAAATATCTTAACTGCTACACAAATTGTTTCTACTACTCTTTGTTAACCCCATACATTTCCAAAAGTGGTTGTCTCTAAATGTCTTATATACCTGAATAAGGTCTTGTCTTAAATATCTGTTTGAAACAGTGTACAAGTTCAGGTATTTTAATCTTTCATAATAACTTAAATGTTCATATACATGGAAGTCCTTGGTATATTTCCACTTTTCTCTTTCCAGTTTACTCACGCTGGTTTTCTTATAATGTTTCCATATCATTCCTCCATACTGTAGTTTGGGTATGATGTAATCTACAAACAATGATTTCATCATTTCTGATTTTCTAGACTTTGCAGCACTTTTTTATATGGCCTATATCTTTATAACTATAATTAACTGATTAGTTGATATGATTTGAAAAACCCAAAGCTGGATGCACCCATATACCCAGGATCTTAAATTAATATACAGTTCCAGTCACTGTGTGTTGTATTAAATATTGACCACTCAGTACATGTCTCTTAAATCTCATATGCTTAGTGTTCAATGTATTTATCAGCATATTATTTCCTGAGCCCAAAAAGACAATTTAGTCAACTTCTTTTGCAAGCATGCCATGTCTATAACAGATGTAATCAGCTCAGCCATTTTTAAATCATATGCATAGACTATAGAACACCTCAGATGAAAAATATAGAACTGATAGATCCAACCTAAACAAGTATGGGTTTAAGCTAAAGCCCTGTGGGACACGCTGACTGTAGCCTAGAACGTCACCCGTCCAATCGCTGTATGATACTTAACATGGAACTATCCATCTGCTCAAGATTACATTAATACCTAGTTGTTGTAATCTATCAATCAGGGTTTTGTTTATGAACCTAACAAATACTAAATATATGTCAATATGAATTCTATAACTGCACACGTTTTCATTTTTTACATGTACCATTCTGCTATCCCCTTACTGCCTAGTCAACATATCTTTAGCAAGTGTTTACAAGTGGGTACTTTCCCAAATTTGATTATTCTGTTCAGCTAGCCTATCCTGTCTCTACTACAGGAACATTTTATTTCATTGTTGGATATTTCCCCATTCCTTTGTATTTTATCAAGTAAGAAAAGAGTTTGATTCTCAGCAGGGGTGCCTTCTGTGCAGAGTCGGCATGTCCTTCCTGAGTTTCTCCAGTCCCCAAAGACATGCATTAGGGGGACTGGACACTCTAAACTCGTGTGAGTGCGTGTGCAAATGTGTGATGTGGAAGAACTACCATGGCAGGGCTAGCTAACCATGGTATGAACCTTGGCTCTAGATGATTGTCACTGTTGAATTGACACCCTGACCTCATTTGCAAAAATGGGAAAAAGATTTAATGGATGGTGTATGGTGTTGTACTGTGACTCTAACACTGCTTTAAGCATAATACAAAACAGACTGGAATTCTGGCTTACTAACTATAATGGCCAACAGTCCACTCAGACTGGTACAGCTTTTAAGGACAAAGTTAAAAACCTTCCACTGGTGTGCCTGGAATAAGTGAATGATTTTGACATCAGTGCAACCACAGCACTCACGCTAATGTTATGCTGAGCATTTAGAAACAGTTAAAGAATTCCTTGTTGAGAGACAGCAGTGAGTGGTGTCATTGTTTCTGTCAAGCTTTGGTTTTGTGTACCTCTGTTAGTTGATACTGCGGCATGGTGACAAGTTATTGCTACATCAGCTATACTATTCCTGACAATTATCTACTAATTTCAAGTGTGGGTATCGGTACAATATTTAACTGCCCCCTTATCTCTCAGGAAAGCTCGAAATGAACATCTGAGAGATATAAACAAGAGGAATACAAAGCCTGCAACTTGAACAGACAATGATAGCACTGTATGTGTGGGGTCTTTCACATTTTATTCATTTTCTGGTGTAAGTACTTAGCTAATTTAGACGTGGACTCTGTGGATGCAATATATGTAAACATTGGCACTGGTTTTATATCTCTGTTCAGTTATAAAAGAATGTTAATGTAGTCTTGACACATGCAGGCAGAGAGTCCAAAACGGGGTTGTTCCTTATAGAAATAAACATTCATTTGATGTGCTTTAATGTATCATTTGACATGAAATATCACTTTACAAGTTATAGAAAATATTTCTGTCTTTGAAAATACATTTCATTGTTCATTCTGGTTGATGCCAAAGCAAACAACAAACCTCCTAGCATTCTGCTGGAAGAAACTGTTCACACCAAGTAAAATATACATAACTTTTTCTTCATGTCTGAATTCAGATTTTTCTCAATATCTTTTGTTTAGGTAGAGAATGACATGGGAGCAGAGTAATACTGTATAGCTGACCCCTAAAATAAAGGCCCTCACATTTAGAGTTGCTATGCTGTGAGTGTACTGTTTTATTAAGTAATTGATATGTGTCTGCATGTGCAGTAGGCTCACATGCATGCACATACTGTCGATAAGGAAATGTCATGCAGCATGCAGTTTTAAAGAATAATGTGCCAAACAGAAGATTTCCTCAATGAGAAGTAAATATGTTTATAATTATCACTGCTGCAGTAGTCTTTGGGTCAAAGACTTTGACTATATGGGTTGTACCTTGCCCAGGATGCAACCAGTCAGCGTCACAAAGCTCTGCGTTCATCCAACACCTGACTAGCCCATTGGAGGGTAATTAGCAGTCGTCTAGAAAATGTCAGTACTTTCTTTCAACCCTGAGAGTAAGCAGTCCTGAGGCTTCACTGGAGCACCAACTGGCTTCAAGCTTCATTTCTGGCATATAAAGGGTTCCCATAGGAGAACTTTTCCACACAGGCATTATTGCCTTGTTAAGAAAATATTTATATGTCTAACTTGCTAAGTTAAAGTGGTATTTCCCCTTTTAAGAAAAGGGGTATTTTTACAATTTTTTTAAGTATTGGGGAAAATGTTCTGGTAAATGTGTACTGCTTTTGAGAACTTTTATTTTAGTATGTTTTAATGATTGTGAAGTGTTTACAGAGCAGGAAAAAATATCTTCATTTGAATGCTTGTGTACATTTCATGAAAAACTTACCTTCATTTCTTTCTGTCAGAGCACTTTCAAAAAGGGGCTGAGTTCTTTCAGGGTTTTTTTGTACTGCTTGTGATTTCCTTTAAAGGGGCTGTATAGGGAAATGTAAGTGTGTATGTGCTGCTTGTGAAACTGACTATTTCCAGGACTGCTTATTGGCAGTCAGGTTTCTTCTTCAGCTACAACATAGGTACTTATTCTGGTCCTGCTGGCTGGTGTCCCTGTGTACCTAAAAAGGAAAAAACAACACATTAAGGAGCCCTTGCCACCACTGCAACAGTGCTTGGCCATTAGTGGGTAACTGTGTAGGAACAACCATTGTTCCTCTGACCACTCACTTATAAGTCTGATTTTCTGGGTATAGCTTCTTTAGCCACCAAGGACTGAGTGGTAGCCACATCCTCTGCAGCTTTTCCAGTGTCCAGTCTGGGCATGGGAGAAAAATCTTCTTTGGGTTTGGGATAAACTCCATAAGGTTCTTCTCGGGGTGATAGGGGAAAAAGACCTCTTGCCAGGGATGAATTGCCTTCCTGAGTTGTTCTTCTTCTGAGGAGGTCCCTGCAAAGAAATAATAAAAGGCTAGACATTGCTAATCTGAGTACTTGGTATCCTTAACCAGGAAGTTATTACAGGCTGTTAACCATGGAACTTAGGAATCCTTATCAGAGTGTAGTCTCAACAAAGAAATTCCAGAGCAAAGTTTGCAAGAGGATTCTTCTGTCATTGACAGAGACAGGGCCTCTCCTCCTGAAGATACCCAATCCCAAAATGTTGATTCTCAGGAAAATTGGTCCTTTGCAACTACCTTGAAGGAGTTTTCTTGTCAGAAACTATTTCCAGAATGAGTGATGCATTTTTTTTTTTTTTTGGGAGCAGCTGAATCTTCCCCCAAAATGAGGAGATACAATGATATTTTGCAATGTGGATATACCACATACTAAACATATCCATCCTTTGTTGCCATCCTTGGAGGATGAGTTAAATGCCTCCTGTGATAACCCAGACTTTCAACTGCCAGCCCCCAAAAAAGTTAGATAAACTTTATAAAGTATCTCAAGCTAACAAAGTCTTATTTTTATAATCTTAGATCTGACCCAGCTGCCATTTTGCCCCATTTGCCAGCTGAAAATAAACTATTAGACAATTCTAACCCTTAGGTTATGACTAAAGAAGATAAGCCATTAGATTAAGTAAGCAAATTTTCTGCTCTTCTGCTCTAACATACACAATTCTTAATGGCCAGGCAAATAAGTGGAAGTTTATTTTTAGTTGTGTAGACAGTTTTTGGGAATACTCTGTCATACTTCCTACAGAATGTAACTCCTATCTGAACCCTATTATTTTTAATCTGTCACAAGTACCTAAACATGCTTTGAAGAGTGTGTATGATTGTGCAGATGTCTAGGGCTACTCCTACAGTTCTGACAGTATGCCTGGGTATATAAACTAAAAGTTTGCTGATGAAGTAAAGTCTGAGATTTTAAACTCTACCTTAGATGTGGAGGTTTTGTTTGGCCCTTCTGCTACTCAGATCCACAAACAGCTTGATAAAAGGGGCAAATGAAATCAGGGAGCTTCTAAGATTTTTCAAGTCTCCTGCTAAATTTCTCTCACATTCACTGCTTCATTTAAAAGGCAAAATAAGCAATCCCTGCCATCTTCTGGAAAACAGGGGAAAAAAAAAAGATGGCAAGAGGTGATGACAGGTGGGGAACAAAAAAAAACAGGAATCCTTTCAGGAAAAGGCAGAGCCTAATCCTTCAGAATGGCTATGCCAGCAGCCCTCTCCCCCTCACTTCTGCCACCTACAGTTCTAAATCTGTGACACAAACTGGTTTGGCAACAGACTGCATCAGACTGTTGGGTAATAAAAGTGATTCAGGAGGGTTGCAGATTGCAATGGATACTCATGCCTCCTTTCAGTGGAATTCTTCTGTACCCTCTATACCAAACAAAGTTTTTTCCCCCTCAGATTCTTCAACATGTGATAATCCTAGGAGTCATAGAACCAGTGTTTGTAGATCAAATGGGGAAAGGCTAAAATGTTTCTGGTTCTGAAGAAAGAGCTTTCATTGAGATCAGCTCTAGATCCTTCTTTTCTCAACTTGACTGCAAAAGTACCAAAATTCAAAATGTCGACCTTTCAGAGTCTGTTAACTTTCATCCCTCTTTTGAGTTTTATCATAACACTAAATCTATAGAATGCTTATCATTACATTGTTTATCATCACGTCCCCATAGCCACAGGCGTCACAAAATTTCTCAGATTCTGGGTCAATGTCACATTATCTGTTTTGTGTATTACCCTTTGGCTTATCTACATCTCCAAAGATGTTTACAAAGTGTCTAGTCCAGAGATAGCTCATAGCAGACTACACAGCATTTGCATAGTTTCTTATTTAGATAACTTACTTATATTTGTAGAGTTGTTTTCCAGATGGTATGTGTCCTTAATATGAGTTTCTTCTCTCCTTAACCATTTTGGGGTTCCGGATAAATGTTTGAAAATCCTCCTTGACTCCATCAGACAGGATTATGTTTATGGGCTAACTTCTAATCACTTTTAACAAAAGTTTTTTTTTACCCATGAAAAGGTGGAGTTTTATCTGCAAATGAGCTTCCCCAATCAATGTCAGACTTAGGCAAGAGAACATTTCAGGATCTTAGTGTTCTTGGCCTTTGTAATTCTCATGATTCTACTTACCAGGTTAGACACGAAATATTTGTTTTTTTTTAATACATAAACCTGACATTGTTATTCTCTGGAATTTTACTGGTGGTAATGGCAAATGGCTTAAAATCCAGGTCTCCTCTTTACTCATATGTTAATCTGAAACTACAAACACCTCAGACTTTGTTAGCAGAGCAGTTTCTATGTAGGTGAACAAGCCCTGTGTAGCTCTTCACACAGACCAAAGCACATAAATGTCAAAGCACATAAATGTCAAATAGATGTTAGTTGTGATTCATGACATAAAAACTTTCATTTTCTATGGTTCCCAGGACTTCTACAGGTGATTAGACAACAGGACAGTAATGTGGTCCATACACAGACAGGGAGGGACTAGACACAATCTTGCTATGATGGCTTCAGAGGTAGGTATTAAGCATGGTTTAACCTTCCAAGCACCATACATTACGTCAGAAAAAATGTAATGGCAGACAAGCTGAGTAGGACCAGGACAAACCCTCATGAATGGAAATTGAATGAAGGGGTCTTCCAGGAATTGATCCAGTTGTGTAGAATACCTTTACTAGATCTGTTCACTTCATATCACGACAGAGAAATTAACAAATTCTGTACCAGTACTTCTTGTGGACAGGCCTGGAAAACAGATGCATTCTCAATCCCATGGTCAAGAATGTTCCTTTATGCAATTTTAATCTTTCTACTGATTTCCAGGTTAATTCTGAAGATTCAGAAGGACTCCCCAGAAATTATTGCAGTGACTGCCTGTTGGTCTAGGCAACATTAGTTCTCCCTTCTTAAAGAATTGTCCATGGCAATTACCACAGGCTTCCTCACAGACTGGACTTACACAAGTTAAGGAGAGTTTAATATACCTAGTAATGTCTTTCAGCTTTTCCCGGTTAGGGGTCACCACAGCGGAACTCTGGTCCGTTAATGATTGGCAGTGGATTTTTACAGTGCCGAGTTGCCAGCCCAACACCCAACCTTCAAGGAAGGCACACCCATTCACGCTTGCACCTACTTGCATATCTTTAACGTCACCCGACTATGGGGAGGACATGCAGACTCCACACAGAAGGTGCTCCAGCCAAAAATCAAATGGGAGAACCTCTTGCTGTGAGGTGACACCGCTAACCACTGAACCACCACGGCCTGAGAGTTTATACCTAATATCAAAAAATATCAGCTAACTGTGGGGTTGATGCCATTTAGGCAGCTCTTTCATGAGGGCATCCAGCAGGTACTGAAGAAGGAAAGAAAACCTGCTACTAAGAAATCTTATATTAGCAAACAGAAAAGATTTTCTAGTTGGTGTCTAGCCAATAATAGGGTCCTATCATGGGTTATGTTCTACTGCTTCTTAAATATTTGTGAGCATTACTTTCCTCCTATTCCTCTATCTAATAGCCATTTCAGCATGTCTGACCATGGATCCTCCATTTTCATCTTTTTTTTTTTTTTTTTTTTTTTTTTTTTTTGGAAAAACCATTTCTGAAGGCAGTTTTGCATCTTTGAGCACCTAAAAACATATGGTTCCTTCTTGGGATCTTATCCGCCTGATTTAAGGCCCATCACATGGAAGACTGCACCTCTTTTACCCTGATATTTGCAAGAAGAGTATCTGAGTTGCAAGCACTAATGATGGGTGAACCCTATCTGGTCTTCTATAGAGATAGGGTCACAGCAAGAACAAAATCCCTAATTTATGCCCACAGTTGTTTCAGAGTATACCTTGAATCAAGCTGTAAATCTCCCAGTGTTCTATCCTCACAACTGGGAAGATAAGATTCTACACTCTCTTGTTGTGCATTGGCAGAAAATGAGGTACTTACGTATTATCGCAACCACATTTTGCTATACGGTATATGTTTTTGATGTTTACTTTAATAACAAAAATGAAGTGTAAGAGGGAAGGGTAAACTGTTATAAAGTGTGCTGGGATATCGGTGGTGCTTTTTATAAATGATTAGCATGTACAATTTTAAGAGTTGTGGGTAGCATGGTGTAAAGACGCTGAGCGTTTAATTCAGCGGTAACAGTGGTTGTATGTGTACATATGGTGGCCTGAAAGGACTGTGGGACTTAACGTACGATGTGAGGAGCTTTCCTGAGATTCATTTTTCAGCATTACCTTGTTATTTTTGGACTTATTACTTAAAAGAAGATATGGGACACAAGTCAAAAGGATTATTCTTCACGTTTACCTTATTTTAACTGAATGTTTTATTTGAAAAGAAAAAAACGGCACATGCAAAGTAATTTAGGTAAAGTATTTAATGGCTAAACTTTTTCAAACAATATAATGAAAGGTTGTTAGGAAATAGGAA